>NW_013669434.1:0-15611 GCF_000517525.1 Limulus polyphemus
CCGCGATACAAATCCTTTCTTAAATAAAACTAGTTTATTCTTTCTCAATACAACTTTGCAATACACTTAATTTCCACAGTCACCTTATCTTAACACATGCTATAATTCACAACGATTCACGCACCTTACTTACGGTCACTACCGCTCACCTGACTCGATTAACTGTGTCTATTATCTTCAATCTCTCTATCTACTACTCTAGTTAAACACATGCTATAATTCACACACTTTACTTACTACTGTGCTTGACTTAATTGTCTGTCTCTATCTCTGCCTGTCTGCAATTCAATTATCCCGTCACTTTATTTGCCGGTTTATATACTGTAAGAGCGCATGTCAAGCAAATACTCGAGCCTTCAGGAACGTTCGAGATACTCATTACGTGTTACCAGCATCAAGTGACTTCCACTGTCGTAACAATGATAATATAATAAAAATGTTTCACAAGGAACGCACGCAAGCAGCAAGTAGATAATGTAAATCGAAAGCATAATGAATGATTTACAACTTATAATGGCACGGACAGTAGTTAGATGTGGTTCAAAGGGTGATAAAACAATAAAATTTAATTATAAATAGATGTATACCGTTACGAGCTTAAAGCTACTAAGGATAAACTAATGTAGTTTCATGTTACAATTTCAAGACATTCTAGAAAGAAAATAAGGGTAATTTAGATTTATTTTGACATTTTTTGGTTACGAGGTCGGTCAAATTTACCAATCCCGTTTTGAGTTAGGGTAGAGAAAATAACAGATAGAATATAAAGTTTTACTAAAAAAAAAGTTTGAAATGTATTTAAGAGGTTTCAGGGATTACACAAAGGAAATTTGAGATTTTTGAGATGAGGAAAAGTATTCTTAATCTTAACATGAAAATTACTTTGCACATGGACTAGTCAAAACAAATCTTTTTTTTTAGTTTATCAAATATACTTCACTAAAATATATTATTTTTTGTATGTGAAAAAGTTATAATGTTAACTGAAAGACTGCCAAATTTTGTGAAGACATATACACTATATTGAAAGTTAAAAGTATTACATCTATAAAGGCTTTAAACGAGTACAAAAAGGTCACGTGGTTGGTCAAGTTGACCGAGCCTGTGTTGAGAGAGTTAACACTTTCTTTACAAACAATGAAACAAACTTAGTTAAATTTTATATTTTCATTGTCTGTTCTTATGATTAGTAAAACAATTTATTTTATGGTAATCTTTAATAAAAAAATTTTTTGTCAGTATCGAAACCTGGCATTTATAATTTCAAACAAGTTAGATACATCACTGATCCACTAACCTAGGAGGTTTTAAAAACCTATACAGCATTTCAAGTATTATCACATTGAATTTCTAATCCTGAAAATTGTCAATGCTGTAAAATTAAAAAACCAGCAAGACTTTTTTTATTTAAAACTATAGCATTGGACTAGAATAAACTAAACAGTAATCTCTGTACAAGTTTGAAAACCACAAGATAGAATGAACTTACTGAACATCTACTTACTCTCTTATACCAGCAAAGTTTTCCTCTTCTTGTGATTGATTGATCCATGATATCATCACTGACAAGGAAAAAGGCTTGAAGCTAGGAAGAAATAGGGTCGGTAATCAACAGTCAGACTAATAGAAACTAGGTTTTAGTTAGCATTCAGACTTAATAGAAACTAGGTTTGTAGTTAGCAGACAACAAACAGAATAGAAACTAGGTTTGTAGTTAGCAGACAACAAACAGAATAGAAACTAGGTTTGTAGTTAGCAGACAACAAACAGAATAGAAACTTGGTTTGTAGTTAGCAGACAACAAACAGAATAGAAACTTGGTTTGTAGTTAGCAGACAACAAACAGAATAGAAACTTGGTTTGTAGTTAGCAGACAACAAACAGAATAGAAACTAGGTTTGTAGTTAGCAGACAACAAACAGAATATAAACTTGGTTTGTAGTTAGCAGACAACAAACAGAATAGAAACTTGGTTTGTAGTTAGCAGACAACAAACAGAATAGAAACTAGGTTTGTAGTTAGCAGACAACAAACAGAATAGAAACTAGGTTTGTAGTTAGCATTCAGACTTCATAGAAACTAGGTTTGTAGTTAGCAGACAACAAACAGAATAGAAATCAGTTGTGTGTTAATTTCAAGCAAGATAATATACAACTTTACTATTCATGCAATCTTAAAGTGAAAGACGCATTTCAATTTATTCTATTAAGGCAAGTATTAACATAATATTTATATAAAAATATCAGTAAATATTTTTGAATTATTCACTTTCAGTGGCATTGGCTATTGAATTAAATAAAGGCTTCTAAATACAACTTTTCAAATGTTATATTTCTAGCATATCCTCACATTTAACAAAAAAAAACTAAACAAATGCAACATAAAGCTTCTCACACAATAAACCTAGTATTAGTTACCATTTCAATACACCAGCCTAAGATTTGGGCTGATTTTATATTCTCTGCTGTCAGTTCTTCAGGTTTTGCTAACAGCTTATACGACATAACCACTGCCAAGCCTCGGTTCCTCTTCCCACCTAATACATTGTATTCTAAGACCTGGATTCAGAAAACAGAAATATCAACTTGTAAACTAAAGGCAGAAATATATATATACATAATTATAAGTTTTCTAAATAACATATGTAACTCTTTAGAAACAAATTTATAAAATGAAGTTGCCTTACATCTATGTGTAGTACTAGACTTCTTAATGCAACTAAGGTATACTCTATTATCTTAACATTTTAACTTCCATTAACAGTATTGGTTAGTATGTTTAATGTATCTAATTTTATTTCTATTATAGAGATTGTTTTGCACTGTTAGCTTAATATATATATATATATGTGTGTGTATTAAGAAATAACCTAAATCTCCTAAGATGACTCAACTTCAGATGTTTAATATAACTACTCTAATCATTACAAAAATCCATGCCTTTGTAGATATGATACAATTGTAATAACAAAAGTTAACATTTTCCTAAATGGAAAATGTATTTCCAATAATACTTACTTCTTCTCAATCTTATAGCTATTACTTGACCAACAGAGTTTCCTCCTTTGTCCATCTAAGCATTGATCTAATTTTTCTCACTTTTTCCAGTCTTTTATATCCCACTCAACTGCCCTTGGCAATATTTATCTCATGATACTCTCCACCTATGTCAATATGCCCTCTATCCTGGTACTGTATATAAGCAATCATTCAGATAATGTTATCACTTTTTCGAAACTGACTCAATCCCAGTCTCTAACAATGGCTCTTAGTGGGGAGGAAAGGTGGGAGAGTGTGAAAAGAGGTAAGTATTACAGGAAATACATTTTCAATTTAGGAAAATGTTAACTTCCAAAACATACATACCTGTTCCCACTTATAGCTAACAAATTGGCACCATAGTGGGGGAACCACACTACATACAGAACAGGTATGCTCTTCACTCAGAACTAAATTCCTGTATTGTGGGTAGAATTTCACATGAGTTTTCATCACTAAAGGTCAGCCCCAACCATATAGCCGAGGTTCCGCTACTCGAGGTAGGAATTAAAGGGTCATGGTCCCTATATCCCACGTTGGTGGTAATGGCAATTGGACCACAAATGTTACATACACTTATGTAGCCATAGAGTGATGCATTCCAAGCCACCAGAATCATAATGAGAAAATAAGCAACACTAAAGTAGGCAAACCTTCTCCACCAAAGGAAACAGAACTCATCTGGTCTGGAATTATGAACATTCATCCTCACTCCCCAATCGTGTGGGCAAGGTACATTCCACTTGCCCCCAGAATTATGGGGAGGATGTGGAACAACTGTGCTCAACCAAGAACCCAGAATGGGACCACTCTGCATTTGGAAGTACGAGGAGATAGTGAACCCTCTTTCATGAACAATGTACTGAACCAATAATGATCAAAAGAGAAGGGCCATGCACACCCCAACCAGATAGCCGAGTGTCAAATCTGAGCCAGTATTATGAGTAGGCTCCTGCATAAGCTGGTGCCACTTCTATTAACATCCAGGAACCCAGGTAGGAGGGCCCACAACTTTGCCCTCCTCTCCAATAGTGGAGCATGTCATTCTAACACTCTGGAGGAAACTCTTCTGTCCACCACTCCAGTGACTGGAAACTGGGTGTAGTAAGAGCTCCCAACTCCACTAGTAGAATCTGGGGGGTAAAGTGCATTGAGGAGTCCTGAGAAACAGTGCATGTGAAACATTGCAATAGGTGAACCAAGTTCCCTAAATCTTAAAAGGCAAACCAAACCTTGATTTATTCAATCCAAAGATTGGCAGGATCTCTTTATGCTTTACTCATGATAGTCCATGAGTGGTGGTCCAGCATAGAATGGTAATAGCACCTGGTCAGCTCCTAGGTGGTCTTATGGAACACCCCATTTCTAAAGAGCTTTTTGCAACCTGTATAAAGCATACTGAATAAGTGTTTGCTAGTGTAGAATTGGTTTGATAGAAGACGAACCTGGGCAACACTTGCAACATAGTGGGATCCTGTGAAAACAAGGTAAGGGACCCTAAAAGGAAGCAAAGAAAATATTCATCCTTCTGTATAATCTAGCAGAAATGGTCAAGATAGCTAGAGGGGGTCAGCAAAAACCCTTGAATGAAGAGACTGCCAGATCATGCAAATAATAGGAGATAAAACTATTGGGGGAGGTCCACATACCAGTCAACACAATGATCTCCAGTGGGGAAATCGACCGGGCTGCTAAGGAAAGAGAAATGTGGCAAATTTGAATAAATGTGACTTGCAGAAGGTTCCTGACCTTCAAAGAAAGCCCAGAATAAAAGATCATTGTCTAGCATATCTAAAGACATTAGTGCAGGCAACAAAACCTTCAAGACCCTCACTGAACATGACCAAGATTGAAATCTGATTGGACATAGAAGTGAGAAATAGGGATTAGATGAATTGGTGAACAGGAATGAACCCCTTTCTTGTCTAGCAATGTGTTGAAGTCTCCCCTGAGGACGTAGTGGGAAGGATAAAGCAGCCAGTGGACAAACAGCACAAATCACTCTGACTGGTGAAGTCTGTAGGTCAGCAGCCATGAAAAATAAACCTTCAGGTAAAGGAGATACATGGCATATCAGAGTCAGGTAACAAATAAGTGTTGAGAAAGATCATTTAATGTTACCATAATATACCTTTTATGTAACAGGAATGGTCATTTGGGATCAAGGACCCAAAGCTACTTGATGAATCTGGACAGTACTGGGGACTCAAAAACATGTAGTTGCTATAATCAAACAGTAGTTAATAAGGCCACCTGATGCAAGAACCTCTGCCATATAGCCAGGTCAAAAAAAAAGAAGTTTATGGTTGGCACTTCTGATCAAAATAGGTTCAACCTCCTACCAATATACCCTTGCTGATATGCATGTCATTTCCAATGATAAAAGTGCATATTGGAGCATGCAAAAAAGTGAGATAGATACATGGCAACCTTAGAAATTAAACCATGATGCTGAGTGAAAGACTGCATAACCTCTATGCCTGACGCTTGAGCTTCTGGATAGCCAGGTGTACCATATCAAATCATGGCTGCCTCCACACAGAGAGCCTAAAAAGAAGTGGAAGAGTTGGACACACTGGAAGTAACTGCAGTAGCAGAAACCAGGGTGTAGCAGCCAATCTAGTGCTATCAACAGCAGCTGAAAACGGGTTGGAACAAATCATATTTAGTACCCTGGATAACATATGAAGTGGAGAGAAGGCTCAGAGTTGTAATCCTGTCCTGTTCTGATGGAATGAATCTATTGCCAAAGCATGAAGATGAGTGACTGGAGACCAAGTTGCCAGTAGTTGGGTGATCCAATGAGAAGCCAGCCCATCAATCACAGTTGCAAAATGAGAACCACTCCTACGAACCTTGCAATGCATCATTCATTCTGTTGGGAGAATCTCTTAGGATCGACCTGGGTGATAAGAAAGGAATGGTCCCAAGAAAGAAGGTCCAAAAGTAAAAAACAAGGAGCCCTACTCAATGAGAGAACAAAGGAAATATCAGAGTGAAACCTGATGATTTTTCCCTTAATAAGCCCAGATCATGAGGCATTTCCTGTGAAAGAGTAAGAAGAGCTAAAACATAGTGTAGAAAATCCTCATCATGCGTGCATAGGCCCTGGAATTCCTGACTGTTATGATATACACCCCCACCCCTGAAGCAATACATTCATGAAGAGACTGAACTCTGGACAAGGTGGTGGTAGAGGAACCCATTTTGCAGTACTGTCCTGACTTAACAACTCCCTTGAGAATGAAGAATGATCCCAACTAAAGAAATTAGGGAAACCAGTGAATTGACATGTATGAACCCTTGGTCGCATAAAAACCATTAAAAGGATCTTATGCTTTCATCCCAAAGTCACAAAGGATATGAGTGATGTACACATTCCCAGAAGAGTAAGGACCATCCATGCAAGTGGAGCAGGAGAAGTGAGTAAGAGAGTGATGTCCTATTCCATAGTGTTCAGCCAGATGGAAGTCAGCAAAGCCTAACTGAGAGAAAAGATGAAAAATTTAAAACATACCCAGACTAATGACATATTGCATTGGTGCAAGAATAATGTCTGAGCCCTGAAAAGGAAGCCTGCCTTGGTTGTTTCTGAAAGTAGAATCAGGATGTGGTGTTCAGACAATTGACGAGATGGTGCCAGTAACCAGTCATCCATGAAATGGTGTATGCACAGCATGAGGGAATGAAAATGACAAAAAAAACTCCTACTATACAGCAAAACAATATGAAACCTGTGCAAGTCCAAAGGGAAAAAAACCCAGAAGTGCAATTCATGACCCTTGTGCACAACAAATGAAAATAGTGGTGAAACTCCACCACTATGGCAATGTGTGGTTGATAGAAATGAGAAAGATCAATAACTGGACACCTATCTCCTGTCTGCATAGGCTCAAAGACAGACAGGCACAAAACCTTGGAAAAACTAGCATAACTCTCTCACTATCCCCAGACCAACCAAACTCCGATAGCCTGAGAACTATGTTCCAAATCCTGATGAACTGTGAAAGATGGAACCCAACAGGTTGGGTGGATAATAATGATGAAGATGTGAACTGAATGACTAATCCTGACTCAAGGACCTGCAGAGCACCTGAATCCACGGTGAAAGGTACCACACGTCCAAAATTTCTTGGAGCCGAGCCTCCACAGACCCTAAAGGTATACAATAATCACCGAGACCAATATATATATATAAACAACTAATCAACAAGTTAAGCTGGTCTGTAACTCATACCTATCTTGAGGACATGCATATAGAATGTTTTTCAAACAAGTTTACCTTCAGTTTTGGATAATATAGCATAGGATCCAGCTGAGACGCCAAAGTTTGAAGTTAAAAGAAAGTATTGCAAATTGTAAAAAATTCATATTTGTACACAGAGTTAAAGTTTAATAGAACATTTAATGGTTACTCATTTTTGCAGCTATGCCTCAATTTCAGCTTTTCTACTGTTAGTTGAATCTTATATCTTAATTTATTCTTTTAATACAAATGACTTAGCTCCAAAAAACAAATTTGTTTTAATCAACTTTCAGGAAAACATTTGAAAGAAAGTGGTAAAGGAACTGACAAGAGGTAACTGTGAAAACAAAGGCAAGACTCATCAAGGTGCAAAACTACCATGTGTTGGTGTCACAAATGAGACTTATAACATCTGGTATTACAGCTTACCTAATGACTGAATATCAATTTTACGAACTCATGATGTGGGCTCATCTCTTAATCTATCCAATATTATGATCAATCTTCAGTGGTTTTAAATTCAATTTTAGAAAATCAGTAAGTCAACTTTTCATCCTATAGAGTACTTGATATGTCTAAAATTTTTAATATTTCTAATGATTACATTAAACTAATGATAGGTCAAAGTCTCCAACCTATAGCTAATGACTATCAATCTTCAGCATATCCAATGGTTATGTAAAACTTGATGATTAAATTTCATCCTTTTCAATAATTATTTGAGCTTAATAAGTATGTCTAATTTTCCATTGTACAAATACATGTTTAAGCTATAAATAATTAGATTTCACACTTCCAAAGTCTCAAAGTCTTAAGTAATTGTGAAAAGTTGGTATATTACTGTTTACTAGTTTTATAATAACAATTGGAACAGTTTATAATGATTAGTTTATACCCTACAGTCTTACAAATCAAATAACTTCAAGTTAATTGTATATCATACCCACCAAAATCCTTAAAGCCAGTCTATTATTATTATACAGATATATATGTACTGTTCTGAATCTGATATGATAATAAATATTACTCTAAGTACCCTAAATTTCTTCTCCTGCAGCAAGGTTTATTGCAATATTTATCTAAAATATCATACAGAACAAATAAAGTAGAGGATGTAACTCTATGAACTGGAGGCCAATATAAACTGCTCCAGCTTTAGTTCTTGTAATGGATGACGTTTCAAGCCCTATCAAATGAAATAAACAGTTGATATTTTAAATTAAGTAATATATATCATTCAAGTTTTTTACTCGCACTTTGTACCTGTTTAAACCACCTAAAAACTTCTTGAAGTTCCAACTCTTTCTGTTTCTCTGTAAGTTCTGCCACAATTTCTTGGAAAAGCTGATCAAAGGCTTGTACTTCTTCTTGTTCTGTTCTCTCACTAAGAGTATTCCCGTTCCTGAAAATCAAATTATTTGACACTCAAGTGATATAAAATTTCTATTTGTGTTCAACACAAGATTAAAACCTATCATGTACAACATCAATTATAAAACAGTAATTATTCAAAGTGTATGCATTTTTACTTTTTTTTAAGAAAATAGATTCTTAAGCTGTTTTGAAGTCAGGGGTGTACAGGGGAGATTTTCCCTCCTGCACAAAAAAATCCCCCCCCCCAGTTATATTCCCCTTTAGAATTCCACAGCACATTAGGCAAGTGTGAAAGCAAAAAATGGTGAAAAGGCAAGCATGAATAATCACATCAATACTGCAACTGTCCTTTTAAAGTCTTAGAAACTGTTTCATTGTCCAAAAGGTGAGAATAAAACAGCAGAGACCCCAAAGTCATAACCTATACATCAAAAGAAAATGGTAATGAAAAAGGAGAGATGAAGAAGGATCGACAGCCTTAGAAGTTAAATTAGCCATGAACATAAGAATTCATATTGCAGGAAATGATGTTTCTGATGAGCTAATAGACAGTTCATAAACAAGACATCACAAGATTACACATTAAGATAGGTTGAGAAGAACTAGTTCATAATCAAGACATCACAAGGTTACACATTAAGATAGGTTGAGAAGATCTCATTCATAAACATGACATCACAAGGTTACACATTAAGATAGGTTGAGAAGAACTAGTTCACAAACATGACATCACAAGGTTACACATTAAGATAGGTTGAAGAGATCTCATTCACAAACATGGCAATGCAAGTTTACACATTAAGATAGGTTCAGAAGAATTAATTTATAAACATGACATCAAAAGGTTACACATTAAGATAGGTTGAGAAGATCTCATTCATAAACATGACACTACAAGGTTACACATTAAAATAGGTTGAGAAGATCTAATTTATAAACATGACATCACAAGGTTACACATTAAGATCTCATTCATAAACATGACATCACAAGGTTACACATTAAGATAGGTTGAGAATATCTCATTCATAAACATGACATCACAAGGTTACACATTAAGACAGGTTCAGAAGAACTAGTTTATAAACATTCTCAACTTTACATGGCGAATAAATTTGAATTCCTAACGGTTTGAGCTTTGTTAGTATAAAATGAACATGAACAAGAGTTTGTTCAGTTCATGTGTTTAAAAATGCTGGACTTGATTAACCTACATTCCTGAAGCCTTTTTGAGTGGTGAAAGAAAAGTCTAGAACTCTAAAGCTTGAATGTTAGGATCAGAATGCATAAACTTTGGAAGAACAAATTCAGAACTAAACCTCCACATTGGCAGTATTACTTTTCTCTTAATAATAATAAACTTATGGATAACTTTTCTGATGGCATGATAGATATTTCAATCTAATATGTTTGTTTCTTTTATTTGCTTGGAGACAGAAACACAGGGCAACATTTTGATTGGACTGGTTGTTGTTTAGTGTAGGTGAGGAATAATCTGTGTTTTAAATGGACTTCTGTCACTTTGCTCATTCTTATTTTGGTAACTGACTTTTAAGATTGGAAAATAGAAAATTATAATAAAAATTGACAGCAGAAGAATTAATCGCTTAGAACCCACACATGAAAGAAATAAAAATAGCTTTAAGCTCCATAAACTTAGAAATACACACACAGACACATGGAAATATATACAGGTATTTCTACTTTAAGGTATACATATACATATATACCCATGATCTTCTTGGTCAGCATCAGACATCTTCGTTGAAAGCCACGTAGAAAAGGACTGGGAAGATGAAAGTTTTGCAAAATTTCTGCAACTCTGGAAAAGTTAAATGTTATCAAATATTTATGTAGTATTTTTGCATTTTTTGACAAAGATATTAAGATCTAAGGGATATAGTGATCTCAGATACAGAATGTAGACCAATAGAAACTTCTTGAGCTAGCCAAAACATTTTTGTTACATTATGAACAAAAGATCTTTACTTAACATGCATGATATGTGAATCAATCAGATAACACATTGAATTTTCAGCCACCAACATTCTCCTATAAAAGTCAAGCCAAACACAATGATTTTTTTCTAATTTTTATAAAGCCAACAGTTTTTTTTACACACACATGTATACATAAATATATATACTTTCACTGTACAAGGTGATTTCAGGTATTCAAACCTTCCTTCTAGGTTGAGCAATATTCTCTAGTATAAACTTACCTTCAGCTGAACTGAGCTTATTGTTAAGCTATTTTCAATGTTATAATTTACTTGTTTACTAGAGGGAGCTGATGATCATGATGATGTAATAACCAAGAAGTTTGGATAAGTACTGAGAGACAAGGGTACATTATTTATAAATACAAGTAGACACTTAGTGACTTCAATAAGTATTTAGTGAGTTTATGAGTTCGGCATCAGAAACGTTGTTCAGTGTTAAAGGTAAGAATGATCATATTTTCCCAATTACTCAAACAATAACCAAGGAAATTCTGTAAGTAAATTTCTTTGCGAAGCAGGCATACTAACAATTAATCAAGGAAATTTCTATTAAACACTATAAATGTATTAGTATTATGCCTACAGTAGTAACAGTAGTTCAAAAGTTCTATAATTGAAGTTAGACATACACGTGAAAGTGGCTCTAGTAAACTTAAAAGAAATAACAATTTAATCTGTTGTCATTACATGGACTGGACTATTTTCAACAATAAATTAAATAAAGTCTGCCCAATAATAGAACATGTTACATTATATTAGATAGAATTAAAAGTTCTCAGTGTCACTCACAGTACAAGTCTTGTTTCTTAATATTAGCTAATATATTTTCATGTAAAATAGCACTTCATATCATTAAGAAATGATGTGTAATACTACTTAATTACTAGTGAACCTGAAAATTATTAACTGTCTTGTAGATGTTGAACACCAGAAGATTATGTTATTTATTATTTATAGGAGGCAAACGTGTGAACTTGAAGTACTTACATTTAGAAAAGTTTCTGTCAGGGTGCCACAAAACAAATATCACCTAAGAAATCCTTGTCTAGTTGAGGAAGGGCTAATTAATTGGACTATAAGGTGGTTAGATGCGAGAAACCAAAATGTTATTAATACTGTCCTGTGAAGATGGGCTCTAATTACTAGTCAAGTGCCTCAGGAGATAATGCTAGTTTAGGCTTTTTCATTTTCATATTAATGATATTAGTAAGAGAATGAGTAGTAAAGTTTGCTAACGACACTAAACCGTTGGAACAATTGATAAGTTCACCAAATTACAGGCAAGTAAACTTTAATTACAATAAGTTCAAGGTAATGCATTTGGGTTATAATTTCATTCACATTTTAATAATAATATAGATGGGACCCACTCAAGTGTGACTGCAGAAAAGGATTTTTTGAGCAATTGGTAAAAGTTGGAGGTAGCTTTTAAAATTTGTTCAGACAACAAAAATGCCTTTTTCTTGTACTTACAAACTATCTGTGTTGTTGTGTATTTTCGGCCAATTTAGGTTGACAACTGCTCTCTGAGTAAGTACAAGAAAATAGCATTTTGTTTGTCTGAACACATTTTAGAATCTACCTCAGACTACCTCCAACATTTTGGGGTGCCCAAACTTGACCAAAGAGGCAGCTGTCGACCTAAAGTGGCTAAAAATACTTGCACCATAATACAGTCTAGAAGTACAAGAAAATGGCATTTCGTTTGTCTGAACACATTTTAAGAGCTACTTCCAACCTTTACCCACACCCACTTTTTGTATTGTTATAGGTAAGTCACTCAACCTTCTGAAGTTCAGCTCTATTGTTATAAATATAAGTAAAGCTCATATAACTTTATGGTTTATTTAGATACATACTGATTAAGTCAAGATAGATAATTATGTCTATATACAAATATTTACTTTAGTTAGGGCTCACTTAGAATAATCTGTATAATTTTGTTCTTATCTACATTGGAAAATGGGTTTCTATTCTAAATAGAGTTATTACAGTATTTGGTTGTAGGATTGGGAGAGTTAGCTTACAGTTATATTTACAGTGATAACTTAATATCTCTTAATTTATCTTCTTTTGACAAAAAAAGGAGGGAAGAAGTGGTCTTGGAAGTTGGATCAAATTTTAATTTAACTTCAATCTGGGTAAACTTTACTTGTTGGGTAAAAGTAAAACAAACATCTCAATAATGATGAAAAATGCTGAAAGTGAAAGTCAAATATTATTTCTGTAGTTAGTTGTAATTCAAATTTTAAGCATAATAAAAACTACTCTTAATTAAATTTTAAACGTTAAATAACATGAAAGTTGTATATCGTTAATAAATTTAAATTTAAAAGTAAAGAAATACGTTACTGTTACGTTTAGAATTGGTATACTGCGTATGCGATAAATCAAGTTATTTCAAAAGATGTTTTCTACCTTTCATTTAACTTTAACTACAGTAAAAACTATAATACTCAAACGTTCTCTTTTTTTTTTTAATCTTCAACTTTACCAGTGTCAATGACAGCGTATCGAAAGTTCTGAATCTGTTACTATTTGTATTAGTAGTAGTACCGGCGATATATCGAAGCTCTCGACACGTTCTAAAAATTGGCTTTTTAACTATTAATTCAGATTTTTCACACTTAATATTTCGGAAATAAGTATACAAATTTCGACGCCCACTTTCATGGAAGTTGGTAATTCTCCACTTTGATAATACACCCGTCAAACTAAAACAGGAAATAACTCTGAGCATATTACATATACCTTCGACAAACTGCAATAACACCTCACCTACGTCGTGTACTTAGTTAATAAAGGTCTTCCTAGGAAGTAAAAACAAAAAGTCAATGACATTTTTAGATTGTGCTGCCATCTTTTAGTGAATATTTCAACTATATCCTCTTACCCAATGAGAAAAATTCGTTTGATTTTATCGCTTTTTTTTATGATCCACATAAATTTTAGCATAAATGAAGAATTAAAAGCTTCATTAGTATTTTATCTATTTAATTTTTACACACTTGGTCTATAATGTAGACATATAATGATATATTCCAAGTAATAAGACTATGTATTATAAATCACAAATAAATGTCATTTCAGACTAAAGAAAAAGGGGAGAGTTCTTTTGAAGCGCCATCATTGTATTATTACTACGAGTGTAGAATTTAGATTTTAAAGAGGCTTTACGTGTTTGGACTGTATCACTATTAGACTTGAGAAGCGTAATAAGTTTAATTTCGCATTATATTCCCCTTTCATTTTACTAAGGTAAGTAATGGCTGTAAGATTTACGAAACAATACTATCCTGCTTAAACTGTAAGTGCAAATGAACTTCCGCATCTCAGCTAAGTGTTCAGTTTTTATTTTCGATCTCATTTTATTTTTCAGTGATTAAGCCTATAGGCTAATGTTTGTGCCAACACAAGTAGCAGTGGACAATGCCTTAAAATTCCAAACTTAAAAAAGAGAGAGAAAAAAAACATATTTGTTAGCTAGTCAGTTAGTGTGAGACTTTTTATTAATAACAATATGATGATACTTAAGCATGTGTGTGTCTTAAATTGAAACGTCTTTTTAACTTAAGTTATACTTACAGTAAAACTCATGCTGTCGACAAAATGTGGCTCAAAATTTTCAAATCTCCCTTACATACTTAAATGGCATGTATCTCACCCAAAATATTCTTCTTTCCCACCTTCCACATAAATTACACAAGCCTGCTATGGTTTTATTGTCTTGAAATTTGTACATGTTCTACATTAATTCCTGTTCACTGAATCCGAAAATGATATCCATTTTTCTCCATCACATACAGATTTTTCACAAAACGTCATAACTCAGTTCATAAAAGATTGACCACAACACGTTTATTTGAGACTGAAAGACATATATTTCACAAAACAAATTGGGATGAATGAGGATGCATATTCGTTTGACATCGGTGTTCATCCCTTTTCTTCAGTTTGTTTGTATTTTTGTTAACAAACATAATAACAAATAATGTTCGTTGTGTTAAACAAAATAATAATTTGATCTAAGTAAGAGTTTCTGTTCCCAATTTGTAAAAAAATTCTTACGTGATACAAATAAATGAATATTATGTTCAAAATCTGTATAACTGAATTGTAGAAAATCTGTTATTAAAGTCAAAACAACTTTTATGAAGTTTAAATTTGCAGGCCTGTGTTATTGTGTATGCATGCAACTTTGGATCTTAAGTAAGCTGTGCTTTCCTGCTATAAATTAGACCTTACCTGTAGTGTGCAGGTTGAAATCATTGATGCACTCTCAGCATTGATACTTTATCATATTCTTGCCATTATATACTGATAATACTTCACTTGCATACCACTTACCATTGGTCTTTGTTTACTAATGGTCATTTTTGCTCAAGAATGTTTGTAGATGTAATAATTGCACTCTAAATGTATGTACTATTTATAGTATTTTGGAATAAATAATATTCAACGTTAAACTGGTACACAATTAAAAAAGCATTTTATTTGGGCCTTCAAAAAGTTGATGACTCTACATGTTTCGACGTTATGTCATCATCAGGAGTGAATTACAAGACAATTGCCAAAGTATTTATAACTTGTTAGTTGGTCATTGGCCTTTATGTTATTTTTCATACATTCACGCTAAACCATTCAAAAGTGATCAATCCACATTCTTGCAGAAATAATCGCCAAACCTTCATCTGTATTTAATACTACATGATCTTTTTTATGTTTTATTATTTCTAACAATTCACAAATATTATTACCTTATAGCTTATATAAGCTCTACTTTCCTGCCATAAATTGAATTTGTTTGAAAATTGCAGTCGTGATGAAAATTCAGTTGTGGGAGGGAACGTATCTCAGTGGTAATTATATATATATCTCTTTGAAATTCATTTTGATTCTAAAAAACTTAAAAATCAAATCATACAGACTTACCTCCGAAATATTGAAAGCC
>NW_013669434.1:16471-21813 GCF_000517525.1 Limulus polyphemus
TAAGTAATTTTCTATAATTTGCCAATGTATTTAAAATTTATTATGTAAGTTAATTAGAAGAGCTTCATAAACATAATTAAGATCATATTTTATAAAAATATCAAGAATCTTAATAGGCAAATATATTATTAAGAATTTGACACTAATTTATTTAAAATCTTTGTTAATTTAATTAAGTCATTTTTTGAGTGTATAGCGATTAAAATATAGGGCTTAAATAAATATCAAAGTTTGAAAATATTAGATGCTTACCTCTTGTGAGCTCTTTCAACAGTCAAATATGCAAAATATATGACAATTCACTGAAGTCAGTCCCTTTTATATACGGCACTCTTCAAACTGGTTTAAACACGGCAATGCAAGTTAAAACATGATTGCTGCAGCAGGCTCGTAATCGCTTTTCTTGGAAAGCTCATTGCAGGTGCTTAAACAAAAAGCGCTCTGATATCCAAAGTCATCTGTTCGGGTTTAATCCGTGTATTGAACCAGTGTTCCAGATTTAAATATAAATATATAAACACATATGTACAACACACAAATATATGTAGAAGCACACACAATACATGCACACATCTTCTCTATCACAAAGCTGTGTAACCACGCACACACTCATCACACTACTTGTATCAACTGCCTGTAAGCATTGTATCATCTTATAACAATGCGCACAGAGGCGACTGCAGGAATGTCTACCTATCTTAATTTATAAAAACATTAAAAAATTTTATTGTCATCCTGCAAATGAGCTAATTCTCACTACATGTAATTACCAAACTACACTGTTTCTTTTCTTGATTTTTCTAGGTTTTAATCAGTTGACACCAAGGTCTTTCCCTTTACTGGAATTGAATGTTTGTTTCATTTGTGCTTGATAAAGTTTTCTGTGTCACAGAATCTATACAACTCTGACACTTGAGAAGTATTTTGTTCCTTTTAGTTATGCTCATGTATTCGCATTTCAGTGAGTCATGGCTAACATTGAAGGACAATTCTTACGTCCTGTTAGTTGTTGATCACAGATGTTTCAAAGCATCTTCTTGACTATATCAATTGTTTAGAAAGTTTGTCCTTATTTCTAAGATTTTTGAAATACATTATTCCAGTCCACTCCAAAACTTTACCGTTTCTTTTTTCTTCAGGTGGCAAAAGTTATGTGAACCCATCACCTTGTTTTTAGACTTGGGATTTTTTATAATGGGTTCATTTTCTTTTTATAATTTTTTGATTGTACCATCTTTTCAGTTTTATAAACCTGGCTCAGATAACTCATCAACTAAGTGTCAAGGTGATTTTACAATTGACAAATATTAGGTATGTTTACCATTTACTGTATCTCACAGTTATATGCTGTTTCGCTGTCAACCTCTAGTTTTGCATCTATGTATTAGCATGAGTGATGGGTACTTTCAGTCAGCATGGGTCCATTCTCTTTCTCTGGACATACTTCTTCAGCTCAAATCCAAACCAAGCCAGTTTTTAAACTGCTTGCTCTCTTAAACTGAGACTGTCATCTGTTTTGCAGATGTAAGTCATTACCAATAAGGTGTTTATGAACTCATTTGACTAAATTAGAAAGGTTTTTATAATATTGATGTAGTGCATGATATACTGTCTACACCCTGCAGAGATTGACTCATTGCTCCTCTATGGTCAAGTAAATCTTGGTTCCAACCACTTCCATAAGTATAATGTTGTAGACCCTCCTCCTAAAGATCTATTTTGTATGATAAAGTGTTATATATTTGCTCTCACATTCCCTTTTTCTTTTAGACTGCAGTGTGTCAGAATTTTTCTGTGCCTCCATTAAGACAGTTGTTTTCTTAATCTTTCTTTACATATCATTTTTCTTCTTACTTTTTATTGTGGTAGTCAACTCCATAGTTGATACATCTGTGACATTACATAAGACCCTTTTTACCTTGGACACTTACATCTTTAACTTATTTTGTGATACAAAGTTATTTATCTTCCTTCCTTTTACTGCAGCATGACATGTATAACTTATTATGCTTTGTTTATTGTTATTAATGCCATTCTAAATCTTTTTTTTCTTTTCTTATCCATGTTTTTCTATGAAGGTCTACAACTTAAAGGTTAAGATTCTTCTCTGCAAGGTTTAGGTAGAAGATCTTTGATACCTTGCAATGGCCTTTTCATCTTGTTAAATTCAACTTGAGATACTGCAGACTATCGCATTTGACAGGCACCATTTTACTGATGCTTGTAAGTGCTATTAAATGGGTTTTGTGAAGGCTCACTGGAGCCCCCATCAAATCTGATCATGATGCTTACTGTTCACACAATCACCTGTTGTTTTTTTTGTATGGAACAAGCTCACAGATAACTTTGTGTGACCCTGTTGGCTGCTACAACTCCAGTACTTTAATTTTAAATAGCCTAGACTAGTGGTGTTACAAGCACAGCAATACAATGTTTTCAAACTATATCATTGTATTATATAGACATCCAGTATTTGTAACTGAGAAATTAAGTAACTGTGTTGAAGTTTAATTTACAGAATTGGTTATTAACTATTAACAAATTCAAAAAAGCAAGAAGAGCTTGAACAAATTTGATTATGACCTAAACTGCATTTGATGAACAACTTTGATTTTCTGCATGACACAAGGCCTATCATATTGATCAGAGATCCTCATATTTCAGTTCTGATTACACTTTTAATTGGAAACATGTTTCAATTTAGTCAGCAAAACTTTTTTGGTGTCTACATTTGGCAAAATAGAATCTCAGTGGACCAGTTAGATTTTTTTTCTTAAAAGAACAGCTCAGGAAAAGACATCGTAACAAAAATTTGATGCAAGCTTTGTACTAAATATGTAGAGAATATCCAAAAAGAAGTAAAAGGATGCAATTGGCAAGAGCTGGATAAGAATAAATATATATATATATATGCCACTGAATTCGTTATGAATTACTAAAATTTATAACAATAACCCTTTATTGTATGTAATTACATGCACAGCCTGTATCATCAAGTACATACATTTTACAGTCAGTATACTCTAATATTCAAATGATTCAAAGGTAAACCCAAAAGTTGCCTGTACAGGACTATGTTTGTATGCAAACTAGAAGCATCTACACAAAGGAAAAACAACTGTTCCCCAAAACAGTTGCTACTATGTAGACATATTCAGTGATTCAATTAGGCTACTTTGACATTAAAATTGTCATTGCTCTACGTTCTTTCCTCCAGCCTCCTTGATTTACCATAGAGTTGTTTCTTTCCCTCTGGTGACAAAGTATATGTCACTGATGCCTACCTTCATATTTCAGTTGTGGACTCTTCATATTGGTATCACCATTTTGTGTATAAGAGACAGGTTTTTCAGTTTCGTGCTCTACCATTTGGCCTCACATGCATCCCATACGTCTATTTGCCAGAAAGTCAGATCCTCCATCTTCACTCAATGGGTATGCACATTCACCATTATCTGGATGACTGGATTCTTGCTCCTTCCTGACAGTTTGAAGAGCTTTACACTTGAGCTCTTTTATCTGAAGCTGCAAGATCTGGTTTTCTCATCCAAATGGAGAAGTCTTCTTACTACAACACAGTCCATTCAGTGGTATTTTTCAATTCATGTCTCATTCAGGCCCAACCTTCTCATCTGCACCTTCAGACCATGGAACAAGCCATTCTTCTAATACTATTGTCTCCTCTTCCACTGGCATGTTTGTTCTCGTTGGAGGATGTGGGCATCCGTGGAATCATTCGTTTCTTTAGGTCCAGCCCACATACATTCCCTTCAGTGGTCATTACTGGACAATTGGAACATTTGCAAGGATGTACTGGATTGTCTGGTGACCCTATTGGCTTCCAGCCCACTTGATCTTGGCTAGTGGTTGTATACATGTCCTGAAATGTGTATTTTCACAAATGCTTCTCTCCAGGGATTGGGAGCTTGTGTAGGAGATATGGAATTCCAGGGCCTCTGGACAGAAGAGTAATCTTTTCTCCACATCAATCTTTTACACTTCTAGCAGTTCAACAAGCTATGTCTCAGCCTCTCAAATTGTTGCGAGGGAAGGTGGTAATGCTTCACTCAGACAATTCCATGGTAGTCTCCTACAGTTCCAAGCAAGGGACACTCACTCCAAGTCTCTTTATTTTCAGACATTGGATACTTACTTTTGGGCTCACAATCATCAAATTATTCTCCTTGCTTACCATGTTCCAGGTAATGAACTTAGTGGATGATCAAATTTGATGACGAGGAACCCACTTTGAGACTAATAATGGCTGTAGATGACTTGAATGGGTAATGAAGATGATGATGATGTACCTGATGATGACAAAACCTTGTTGAAACATTGTACATTTGCTGTTATGTTAAACTTATATTAAAGTTTTTCTTCATTACCCATTCAAGCCGTCTCCAACCATTATTAGTGGATGATCATTTATCTTGTCCTAATGGAGTTCTTCCCACAGAATGGGTACTTCATCCACAAGTTTTTCATTGGATCTGCTCTCATCTCAGGATGCCTCAGTTCATTGCTTTTGCCACTCACTGGAACGCCTAGTTCCCATCCTTCTAGTCTTCTGTCCTTCACCATCTGTCTTTGGGCACAGATGCTTCAACCAGGATGGGACAGGTTTTTATTTGAGATTCATATTCACAGGATTCTTTACCATTCTACTCATGATCTGTTGTATCCTGATAGGTCCTTTCTTCCCAAAACTTCAGTTGCTAGAGAAGGGGATAAGGCTTTCTCTCCTATTCATCTTACTTCCATTTTCCATTTTATGAACACATGGATCTGTATTATTTTTTATGCCCCGTTCAGGCTCTTTGATGTTCTGTTGCAGGCACTGAATGGTTTCAGGGTTCATGTCACCATTTGTTTATCCATTGGTGTCATGTGACTTATCCCCTGTCACATTGACATGTTGGGTTTGTTAGTTGGTGTATATTGCTTACTCTAGGCTTTCATTGGAGGGATAGAGATTTCTTTGGATCTCATCTGATCAAATTTGCCATATTTCAATGTCCCTGGCAGCTTGGTTATGTTTCCTGCTGGAGAGGATTGTACAGGCTGGTATGTGGACCAGGCCTAATACATTTATATCTCATTATTTATATATTTGGTGGTTGCCTCCTCGGCAAGGTTTTCACCTACCTCAAGGATATTCTTCACACCCCAGGTCATTTGTAAAAGAAGTGAATGACTTCATGTCTTTTGTGTTTTCTTTTTCAGGGACCCTCTAATTATTTTCATTGCGATCCCACTCTGTGGTAGGTGTTGTCTGGTCAAGTATGCTTACTTACAAATCTGCACTAACTACAAGTCAACCAATACTAACTAATTTTTTTTAG
>NW_013669434.1:21851-27761 GCF_000517525.1 Limulus polyphemus
GTGTTAGCCTGGTGAGGTATGCTTATTTACAAATCTGCACTAGCTACCAGTCAATCATTCAATAATTTTCTTATTAGCAACAAGCTCTGTTGAGATGGGGTATTCCATAAGACCACCTTGGGGCTTTCCGGGTGGTGCACAATTATTCAGTACCATGCATAATATACAATACTGGACCACCACTCATGGACTATCATGAGTAAAGCTTAAGGGGATTATGCCCATCTCTCCTGACCCCCTAGATTGAATAAATCAAGGTCGGTTTGCTTTTCAAAATAGGGAACATGGTTCAACTATTGTACTGTCTCTGAAGCATCATTCCTTGGGACTCCCCAGTGTAAGTATTCCCCCCCCTTCTCTAGTTAAGCATTGGAGTTCTTACCACTTTTGGTTTCCAGTCACTAGAGTGGTGGATAGAAGTGATACTTGTACTCATTATTCCAATCAAGGAGAAGAGGGCAAAGCTGGGGGCCCTCCTACCAATAACCCTGGATGGTTTCCAAGATGTATGGTAGGAGCAGGACCAGACTACATGGGTGCCTCCTCGTAATTCCAGTTCAGAGATGACTCTTCCCTATCGGGTTGGATTGTGCATGGCCCATCTTTTTGGTCATTCTCTTTATTTTGATGATCATCAAAGAGGGTCATCGACTCCTCATAGATTTATATGCGGAGAATCACTTCCTGTGCCATTGGTTGAACTTTGTTTGTTCCACATCCTCCTTGTAATTCTGGGAGCAGGAGGTGTTGCCTTGCCTCTCAGGTTAGGGAGCTAGGATTTCAGCTCGTAATCCCAGACCAGGTAATCTCTGTTTCTTCAGGTTGAGTGAGATGTGACAGGTCCCATAATCCTGGGTTCAATTTGTTGCATTTTGCGCTTCTTCAGGTTGGGGCGAAGGTTTGTCCACTTTAGTGTTCTTACCTTCTCTTTGTAATTCCAGTGGCTCAACATGCAACATTCTGTAGCTTTCAGGTTGGGTTCCATTGATATCACATTTGCTAAACAAGACCAAACAATACAACAGTTCTCATGCCATAGCCAATTACACCTCGCATCTCAATTTGGGTCCTATAATTCCAATGACGAGATGTGGGACCTCGTCTACCTGGTTGGGGCCTGGACAAATTCATGTTCTTCTAAATATGTTAGAATTTTGTGTCTGTGGCCAGTCATCCTTTACCACCCATGAATTGAAATTAATGTGGTCCAAGTGAAGAGCATACCTGTTCCAGAAGTAGTGCAGACCCCACTGGTGTGTTATTGCTATATCTCATTTTTGCACACCTCTTTTCTACATACATGCTTTCTGTATGGACCTTGCCCTCCACTTTGTAAATGTGAGATTCTAGCTAAAGTGTGTTTCAGAAGTTAGCATTTTTCTATACCCAAAATGTATTTCCAATAATACCTCTTCTCACACTCTCCCCATGAAATGGTTGGTTTCGGGTCTGTTAATTTGGACTGTCTCAAAAAGTGAATAAGCATTCTAACGCTTACTGATAAATTGCCAAATTTTGTTAACATTCACTTACTAATTTAAAAGTTATAGCATGAAAACTATAACAAACACAAAATGGTTACAAGGTTGGTCCCAGGGACCGAGCCTGGGTTGAAAAAGTTAATATGTGGTTACTATTCAACTATTGTTAAATGATTTCTGTTAACAAGAGAAAAACAACATCTGACATTGATTGAATGCTGCTTAATGAATCTCCAAAACGTATAGAACTATCTTTGAATTCCTGGCTAACAAACAACCTTTTGAACACAGACCTACTTATAAAGTACAGAAACTGTAAAGACCATTAGGTTGTTGGTGTATGTGTTGTGTCTAAAATAATGTAGTCTAAGTATAATTTCACCAGTGAGAATAATAATTTCTGTACATTTGTAGTATATGTACTACACAGAACAAACAACTGCTGGTTTATGTGTATTCTTGCTTGTTCCCTATGCACCTGAAATATCCATTCCAGGTATCAAGTACCTTTATGACATTAATTATGTATATATATATATATATAAGTATTGTCTTCCATGAAAGTAAGAAAATAGCACCGAGTTAAACTATATAATACTGTATGATTAAGTTAATTATTTTCTGGTATTATGATACTGACTAAATTTTAATGAGAGTTTGTATTTACAGCACTAATCTCAATTCTTATTTTTGGTAATATACTGTTCTTTTGTATTTAGTATTTTCCCAGAATTTATTTTTAATGATTTCAGATGTCATCTCTACAACAGCAGAAGAAAGTTGTTGAACAGTTACGTCAAGAAGCTGGCATTAGAAGAGTGAATGTTTCAGTGGCCATTGAAGACTTAAAGGTAATTCAGCACCAGTTCCTTTTACTTAATGAATTTCACATGCTTAAGAATATTTTGCTTTGTACCATTATATCTTTTAAAATCATTATTTAAATTGATTTGTTATTTATGTTCAAATATTATCTATTTCATTATTGTTTGTTTGTTTTTCACTTTGATATTGCTGTTCTGAAAAAGTCATCTTTATGATTATTTGATCTTTTTCTTTCACAATGTATTTGTTTAATAAACTTTCTGTGGTCAGTGGGATTCCTGCTTTTTATATATTCTTTCAGTTTGCTGTATTGTTGTTAAATATATTTTTTAATTTTATTATATTTATGGGTGATTTTTGTTCATTTACTGAAACCCATGTATTCATTTTCTTGATTACTGTTACTGTATATTTGTTTAAAACCATTTTATTATGTATATTTTTTCTAATTTTCTTCCTATCTGTTGCTTCTAATCACTTGTGAAAAAAAGATCAAAATAGTTTTAAATTGTTCCAGTTTATTTGAATTGAACATAAATGTCTTGTTTAAACATATGTACCTATAAAATGTGTTATTCTAAGTTAACTTTGTATGTAGCTAACTGTATGTGTCTGTCAGTAGTGTAAGTATTACTGTCAGTAATACATTTGTTAGAAAACTTTTAAACTAAAATAGCTCTCGTAGTTTTTTTGTTGTTTTTTGCATCTATTGTTAAGTGTTCTGTTCCTTTTTTTTAGAAATATATTCAGGAACATGAAAATGATGACTACCTTCTAGTGGGATTCCACTCTCAAAAAGCCAATCCTTTCAGAGAAAAGAGTTCCTGTATAATACTCTGATGAGAGTTTATTATTTGGTCTCCCATTCTTTAACTCAACTACATAAATAAAGAAGGAAGGAAAAAATAAGCAGAAAACATAAGAACACAATCTGTTACTTTTTGTAGAGATAGTTGTGACAAACAAAATGTACTACTACTTCTACTATATTCAATATTGGTTGGACTCATCTTTTACCAGATGTTAAATGTTTCAGTTGACAAAATAAGGTTTCTGTGAGATTTTTGAGTTTTAAAATGGGAGATGTAACTTGTATGCTGTAAAGCAGCTAATTTTTGACATAAAATTTTGATTTTTTCTTTAAGTTTGTCAGCTCAAATCCAACAGGCACTCAGTCAGGAAAGCTGCTGTCCAGGTAATAACAATTAATAACATATACAGCAACTCATATGGTGTTCTGAATAAAAGAGAAATACTTTTTTATTCAAAAATATGTATGATTATTTGAGTTTTCATATGTCATGTAAAACAGACACTGCCATATGTTATGAGTTTACCTTGAGTAATTGTAGATGGTTGGTTCACTGTCACCATGTGCTCTATAGAAGCCACAAAATATTTTGTTATAATCACACTTAGAAGTTGTGAGCAAGTTTTTAATTTGCTCTAGTATCTTGTACATGATTTGTTGTACAATTACAATGACTCTTTGTTGTTGTTATGAACATATTAATTGAAAAGAAACTAACTTATTCCACACTGGTGAATAAGACTCACACATTTTAAAGGGTTGAACCAAGTAGTGTGTGTTTTCAATTGAATTAATTAAAATATTGCCAGATTTTGTGCTGAAAATTCTTGCACAGCTTGAAAGAGTAAAATTAAGAAAACTGGTTATTCCCTAAAGTTTGTTATGAATACATATATATTGACTCGTGGTGACCCAGGCTCCTTACTGACATAAAATTCAGATAGAATAGAATAGAGAAATCAGAAGCAGATTGCTCATTAGGTAAGTTACAATGTAACTGAATTAATGTTGTTCACAAAAAATATTGTTACATATGTTCTACATGTAGTTTTTTTAGCTTGTTGGTTTCACGGTTAGTTTAAAGTTGTTTGACTTACATTTTATTCTTTGGTTTAATTTGACAGATATCCTAAGAATAAAGTTGGTTATTCTTGAGAAAATTGTTTCACACATTTTTACCATTATACTAACATGTCATCAGAAAACTTCAATGGTTTTTGAAATGGTTGATTTTAAACCATAAAATGTTAGTATTTGTCTTTTCAAAGGAATGTGGTGCTTTGTATCAGTAAATATGTTAGCTTACACAAGGTACAAAACAACAACTATCTCAGTTATGATTGATAGAATTCATGTGATGTAAATCTATTGTGTTCTATGTTCTTGATATTACATATCATATTACCTTCTGTTATTGACAGCTCATACAGTTTTATAACCTTAAAAAGCCCATTTGCTTATTTTTTTTCCAGAATGTTGCAACAATCCATGAGTGTCTTGTTATGTGTAATAATCTACATCATTATTATACCCATTGTGAATAAATTTATATGTGGCCAAGTGGATATTGCCAAATCCGTATATGTAAGTGTGACTGCCATGCTGTTACTGTCATTGTATGTGTAAAGCACTTGCGTTGGACAGCCACGGAAGAGCCCCACTGTGACTGTCATACCTTGTGCTTGAGAAGTGTTTTGTATTATCTCTCAGAATGCCAAAGTCATGTACAATGTGTGCATCTAAAGTAAAGTAATAAATATATTGTGTGACCATACTGTTGATGATTGCTTTCATGTTGTGCCACATGCCACAGTTGTGTGTGTATGTTATTTAGATGTATTTATATACATCTTACAAAATTATTTTGCATCTTGACCAGGGAAAATAACATTTAAAAGGATGCAAAAGTACTATGCAATATTTAATAAAGTCAGTACTGAAAGATGAAAATCATGGAATGAGAATGATATCAAAGTTATCAATAAACGCTGTAATTAAAACATCAGATCCACTTGTAGCTGACATTCTAATGCAAAAAGATTCATTCTGTATCACACATGCCATCGAAGAGGAAAAGCAATTCTTCTCTTGACCATGATGTAGAAACAAGTTTGTATCATTCATTATTTTGCTGAATTTTTTTCTGCATTTGAAGTATGTGAAATATGCATTCTTCCACAGATACATCTGATAAAGATTGACTAATCTCATGCTGTGTTTGTGAAGAGAAACCGTTTTTTTTTTGTTCAAATATATTGTAACTCAGAAGAATAAGCAATTCCTCAACTAATCTGTATCAAAATAGACAAGTTCATTATTTAATAAAATTAACTTAGGGAACCTGTTAAGGAGGCAAAATTTGAATGATAAATAATGCTACATAAATGTTCCATTTTCTTTTCTTTTTTACTAAATTCTGAATGACGTCATTAAATTACAGTTGCATACCTTTTTTTATAGAAGGTAATAATTGACTCATTTAACTGATTAAGTACTTGTGTCTTTAAATTCAAAGCCAAAAGTCCATAAAAAAGTGAAAATGCCCTATTTCAGGGTATTTTTTGTCTCCTTTCTTGTGCAAAAACCCTAAAAAAAGTAGCTCATGTACGTCATCTGACAGTTTCCAGTTACCGTACAAAATATTATGGTAAGGGTTTATAGGGTTTTATTCATTTCCATCAAGACTTCTTGAATCTACGTGTTTTTCTAACATCATATTGTTGCGTCAGCGAGGTCACGTGACTAGTGTCACGCCACTTCTCTCGAACCTTCGGGAATAGTCGGGAGATTACT
>NW_013669434.1:27771-33982 GCF_000517525.1 Limulus polyphemus
GTTCGTTGTTATAGCGTTTGTTTTAGCGCGATTGTTGAAATTAAGTGTATCGTAAAGTTATATTCGGAAAGAATAAACCAGTTCTATTAAGTAAGGACTTGTGTCTCTAAAGTTTCGTCAGAACGAATTTACGGAAAATCAATTAACGAACGGAGACGTAACAATATATATAACAATAGACCTACCTAAGTTCCTACTAATGATCTTGGCGGTATAGTGTTATTAGACATGTTAACATAAGCTGGTCCAAAGGTTTTTTCCAAACATAAAACTCGATAAGTGTATAACTTACTATAATAGATAATGTACAGTTATAAAGTTTTTATCTTTTGTTAGCTCGACCAATTTATATTCTGCTAGTAAGGATGAAAGTTAAAGTTCCCTAATTTTAAAGATATAAGGAAAAATGTGTTTTTCTATTTAAAAGTGTTTCAAACAAGTCTTCATTAAATGCTGATCAATTATGTTTGATTTACACATCCATCTTATGAATAAATAATTGTCTGGTGTATCGAGCAGAGCATGGCCTTAAAGCTTGTGTGACCAGATTGTAATCTGAGGATTCGTGTTTTTTTTTATCTATTCCCACTAAAACCTGCTCTACACCTTGACGCTGTGAATGCACTACAAGAGCGACGGTTGACTCCCACTATTTAATCAGATATAAGTTAGCGGTGGTTACTGTTGACTAGCTGCCTTCCTTCTTATGTATCAGTAACTTGGATATCGCTATGTGCAGATAGTCTTTATACACCTTTGTGCAAAATTCTGAAACACATAAAGATTGAGATATCTAAATCTGAAGAAGAGGAACCCACTATGAGACAAATAAAGTTTAGAAATGATTTGAATGGATAACGATGGAAACATTATTTCCAAGCATATTGCGTTATAAATATGTATATGACACTTTTGCTGAATTCACTTCTACCAAGTTTACACCATCTTTCTTTGAAAACAAATATTCCATTCAGCTCAACATTAAATTTAGCATCGATCACGAAACAAACAATTACCATTTCTTAACCTCAACATTATTAGATCTTACACACAATTCAAAGCCAAATGTTCCAGGACTAAATAAAACTTAGCAAAATGGCACAATACCATTGCGCATAAGATAATGTGTCATAGCTGCCAAAATTCTACATCGGGGTGTAGTAAATTTCAGATGAACTGATTTCCCTCCAATGATAACACCAGATTCGATAAGGAAATAAGAAAAGTAGTCTATATTTGATAATTCGAGTAAGTTTTAATTTGCATGAAAAATAAACAGACTGGACACAGTTGATGGACAGCGAAAACAATATATTTATACACAACAACAAAAAAAACTCGTTGTACCTGTGTAGACGTAGCAAATTGATGATCGCCTCTACTGGTCTGAATCAGTGAAAAGCTCATCAGCTTTCCATTCCCCAAGATAAGTCTTTACCAAACTAGTCACGATGAAAATGTAAGTGGAAAATAACTCGGACTACTTTTTAAAATTACTTTTATATTTTATTTATACCACAGGTCCTGTAATTGGCTTTTTGTAGCTATGAACCATTAGTTACTGTATGTAGTCAAACTTATTTGCCAAATCTGTAACACAAATTTTGAATAACTGTTAAGATATTTCACACACACGAACATTTAAAGAACAATGGTGCCATGCTTCTCTACAACATAATCAATTCCATAACTATATAGGTTTGCTAAGTTATGTTTACAGTTAACATGTCAACTCCTTTGTCATTTAACAAACTGCATGCGATGATTAAAAAAGAACCCTTCAGAGGATCAATGGCAAAATCATGAATTTACAATGCTAATGTCCAGGGTTCGATTCCCTGTGCTAGACATAGACATGAGCAAATATTCCATTGTGTTATTTCGGGCTAAAAAAATAAACAAAAAAAGAATAGAGAACTTTTTTTCTCAAAACACGTTATTCCAGAAATTATTACTTTCTTTCAAAATTTAACATAACTTTTACTAAGTTGGCTAATGGTTATGTAATTTCTTGGCCTGTTGGCTAAGGCACTTTACTCGCATTCTGAGGGTTGCATGCTTGAATCCTCGTCTGCGAATATGCTCGCCTTTTCAGCTGTGATGATCAATCCTACAATTTGTTAATAAAAGATAGCCCAAGAGCTGGCAGTGGGTGGTGTTGGCTAACTACATTTCCTCTAGTCTATTACTGCTAAATTAGGAATGGCTAGAGCAGACAGTGCTCATGTAGCTTTGCGTGAAATTCAAAACAAACCAAACCAAAATATAACTGTCAACTGAATATCAGCTTTTTTATAGCTATATTAATATGAGGTAAACATTTCAACTGCTTGAGAAATATGAAGTAGTCTTCTTCTTGTTGTTGTTTTCAAAACTTTCACATTGGATGAGTCCACAAGGTACTTCTTTCGTCTTTGATCAGTGATGAAAGTAACAGAGAGTTCTGTCGTATATTAGTAGCCTCCCCAAACACAATAAACAAGAAAAACACCATAATGTTTTTTTTTTTGCTAAGTTATTTTGTTCTTGTTTCTGAATCCTTTAAAATTGGAAGCACTTAAAATTGAATTTTAATGACGAACATAGTAGTCTTAGAAAACTTACAGTCGCTTGAATGGGTGAGAAAGAAAAACTATTAAAAAGTTTGACAAGATTTTGTCATCATTAGGTATAAATAGTTTACCTAGATACAAGAATGTGTATATAGTATAAAACAAAGACGTCACATGACTGGCGATTGCTTAATTAAGCTTAGGAAAGGTATCTTGGCACTCTGGGGTGCTGGATTAGAGTAGAGCTGTTGTGTTCAATTAAAATTGCCTCTTCGATTTTACGTTCGTTGGTGTTTGTTTCTTTGTTTAAAACTACAGTATTTTAAACTTATATAATATACTTTTTAATTGCAATGGTTGTACATTTGGGAACTTTCTCCTCTGATATGTAGTTATATTATATGTTTTTATCTCCTTACAATATCAAGTTTATTTACTTTGTGTGTAGTTTTAGCATAAAAAACATGGTCCAGAAAATCGTTGAGATTACCTTGTTCTTGTTGCTTTGTTCTCAGTAGATGATGTCAATTATGCCTGAGAGGCTATTGTAGTAACATATAGCACCCGGATTGAAAGTATTAGCGACTGTAGTATCCTTTGCTGGCCGAATTGGTAATGCCTGGATGCTACAACTGACCAACGTGTGAGAGAATAAAGGTCGCAAGATGATGCTGTTAAATAAGCAATAATCTAAAGCTTCTGCTTTCTGGTTTGGAGAAGCATATGTTTCTAGTTATTTTGTAAAATAGAGTTCACCACAAGCACGATATGTTTATTCCCTCAGTTGCTAAGTGGTGGAGAACTAAGCACAATGACAGTAACTCTCTCAAGTGGTGCTCCAACACAATACTGCTGTAGTTAGCTGTGCTGTTTTCTCTGTGTATTTTTCCACCCACAGCAGAGTTAACATGTTTTACGCCAATTCTTCACAAATCCCTGGTACCCGACCTAGTAGAAGCAAAGTATTACTCACTCCAATGTCTTCTTAACACCCAAGTGACCAGTCATTGGAAGTTTGGGGAGATAACAAAATATTTCTGAATGTAGAAGCTGTGGAAGTACCAGCTGTAGTCGTTACTTCTGTAAACTAGTATCTTCCAATTTCAGACATATCAAGCCTTCTTGTAAGAATAACGAATCACGCTTGTGACACCTATGTTGTAAAACATTTTTCTTTCATTGGGCAGGTACTTTTATGTTACTGGTGATAGTAATTTGAAGTCTACTGCATGTAACGATAACAAATTAGTTTAATTCCTCCTTAGTGTTTTTACAAGTATTTTTCAATTGTGTATTATCATAATTTGTAGACCTAAATTTGCAAATGACGTTCAAACGGAAATACCTCGCTAATGATACTACAACTAACGTAAAAATAAACTTACTTGTATAATGTCACGGCTAATCGATCGAATAACTAAATACACGTGAGAACTAACATGTACTGACCGAAACATTTCACTGAGTGGCTGGTAATAAAAGCAACAAGCTCAATGCTTCAATACTAGCTCATTAATTGACTATGCCACTCGTATTTACATCTAATGTTTCATTTTTAGATATTTTTAAAGTCACAATACACTCTTGTGATGTATCTAGAACATTCTAGGTATTCTAGACCTTCTTTTTTTGTCATATATCTTCTAGCTAACTTCTAAATGGAAAATTCAAGATATAGTTTACAACTAAGAAATTGATTTGTTTACTTGTTTGAAGTTAAGCACAAAGCTACACAAAGGGCTATCTATGCTCTGTCCACCAAGGGTATCGAAACCCAGTTTCTAGCGTTGTAAGTCCGCAGACATACCGCTGTGCCACTGGTGGGGGGGCTAAGAAATTGAATTCAGTCTTGAGAAATGGAGGTAGTTATAATTTTTGATTTGTTTTGAATTTTGCGCTAGCTGTTCCTAATTTAGCAGTGATAGACTAAAGGGAAGGCAGCTAATAAACACAGCCTACCACCTACTCTTGGCCTACTTTTTCACCAATGAATAGTGGAATAGTAGTTATAACTTTATAACTCCCCCACAGTCATATTAAAGCTGTTGTTTTTAACATAATACATGAATCAATTGACTATTGCAACTTAAAATACGAGTTCTTACATAAATAAAAAGTAACTGCACCATCTTTACTATAATTGCATTTCTTTAACAAATGGAACAATAAGAACAAAAGATATGTGACAAATTTATTTTATGTATAGATTAGAGGAATCCCATAGAACATTAAATAAATTAACTTTCAAAACACATATATAGGAAGATGAAAATAAGAAAAACACAAACTATGACGTTTTGAAACGTTCACTTGTCATAATTAAATACGACGTATGAATTAGAAGTGTGCATAATAATAATATTCCAATCACACTATATTCATGATATCCATTGCCGATGATACTGTTACGTCTCCGTTCGTTAGTTAATTTTCCGTAACTTCGTTCCGACGAAACTTTAGCGACACAAGTTCTTTCTTAAATAAAACTGGTTTATTCTTTCTAAATATAACTTTGCGATACACTTAATTTCAACAGTCGCGCTATAACAAACGCTATAATTCTCAACGAACGTCTCACGTGCTCAACTTCAACAATACTCAGTTCAATTACACACTCTCTGACTGCAGTTCAATTACGCATTGCCACGTCTCGTTGTGACCGTCTTATATATACAAGACTAACACATATCTAGTAAACGCTAGGACATTCATGAAGGAACAGGAAATTTCTAGAAGGAGGTGGCGTGATACTAGTCACGTGACCTCGCTGACGCAACACTGCCCCCTCCTTAGTATTGTTCGTCCCGAACAATAGCCACTTAAATTAAACCAATGATAATTAACAATAACTTAATTAAATGTACAGAATTACAAACACAAAATTACAATTCATCTCGTTGGCTTCTGCTTCATCAGGAAATGTTCTATCGTCGATAACAGTCACATCAGTGGTTGTAACTTCATCAAGAGCTTCAACGTTTCCCTTCTCAAAACTGAGTAGAGTTTCTTCTTCAACAATGGTTTTTCAGGTGACACTTCTTCAACATTTGTTCTGTTATTCACTTCGTCCCAACTGAAATGTCCTGGACTGTGATAACGCCAAAGCCTGTTGGCATGCACCACTTTTGGCTAACCTCGCCGACCAAATTTTATCCGGCAAGTCACGTCTGAGAGACGATCCACTATGTTATATGGGCCTTCCCATGGAGAAGACAACTTAGGAGACTTCCCTTTGGTCTTCCTGGGATTATACAACCACACCTTGTCTCCTGGTTCAAAGCTGACTTCAGTAGATCTCTTATCATAAGATAACTTTATCGAATCAGCAGACGTTTTCAAGTTTGAATGCACTTGATGGTGAATATCATCCATCCTTTCTGATAACACTTTCACGAACTCTGACACATTGTCAGGCAACTCTTCATAAGGTGGGCATCCTGTTAACAGATCCACAGGAAACCAAAGTTTCCGACCAAACATCAACTTTGCTGGAGTGTATCCAGTGGTTTCATGCTCTGCTGTCCTATAGGCCATCAACAGTGGGGGGAGTAAGACATCCCAGTCATCTTGGCATCTATTACAAAACTTTGCCAATTCCTGTCCCAGTGTCCAGTTGTACTTTCCCACCATCCCATCAGACTGTGGGTGCAGTGGCGTTG
>NW_013669434.1:34928-44485 GCF_000517525.1 Limulus polyphemus
AGGATATTTCTAGAAAGAGGTGGCGTGATACTAGTCACGTGACCTCGCTGACGCAACAATACGTTTCGTTCAATCAAGAGCTCTTTAGGAATACTATTATTATAAACTCTTCCAATTCTTGAAAATCCCTTAGAGATTAAATAAAGAAGTTTTTAAAAATATAATAGGCCAAATACTAATGTATTATGACAAGTATAATTATAATAATGCTTTGATAGCTTGTAAAAGGCGTTCACATCATAACAGCGTACGAATGACTGTTAGAGAATATTTGCATATATAACAGTATATTAAATTAAGTGAACTAGCCATAAAACACCTGATATACCATTGAGGAATAGATATAATGAAGAATTAGGGTATTTGCTTATAGAGTATATATATATATGTATATATTTCTTAATTAGCCGTCCTCGATTTTTATTTTGCAACCGTTCTTTTCCTTTAAAATATTTCGTGAAATGAACGAGAGGATTTAATTTTTCAACACTCACTCGTGCTTTGTACCTGATTAGTAACTTGTCGAAACGAAACGTTATACTGCGTGATAAGTTTATTTATACATTTTTTATTTTTCGTTGTATAAGCTCGTTCTGTTGGCAACTTTAGTTGTCTTTTTTTATTTTCTCGTGCACTTGTGTAGTTGCTGGAATGTTTAAATATATTATCCATTAAAAAACAACAGAAGATAACTTACAATGGAACTTTATCCGAAAATTCTGGAAAATTCAAAATTTAAATTATTTAACAATAAACAAGTTTCGAATTGTTTTCAAAAAAGCTCCTCCACTGTATAGATAACAATCGTTGTGGATCAGTTCAATAAATTAAAAAAAATATTTGAAATTTTAGTAAATGAAACTGTTTATTTCCATAGATTCAAATTTTATAATTTTCATTCCATATTATGGATACAGTTAGGGTATACAGATAAACTGAAAATTATAAGTTATTCGCCATTTTGCTCTTTCGGCGTATTGAGATTGCACTGTGAGAAGTTAATATAGTGAGCGAAGTTTTGTTTTGTAATTCTTACCTTTTTAGCTTAATATAATAAACGCAAATGGTACTTATAAATACTGATTTTATGTTATTTTAAAATATTGCTGTATTCAATTACTCTGAAGATAATTAAAGAAGCAATGGTAGTTGGGTTTATTTGTTTAGTCGTACTTTTACTTTTTAGAAAGCAAGGACCGGTACTCTGAACTGTACCGCTCTTCCAGTTCCAGAAAGAAGAATCCCCAAATAATGCGTGAGAATATGGCTCTGGCATGGCAACCACAAGAAGAGGGTCTTGTACAGATATTGACATTGTTGAAAGAATCACAGTCACCAGATACAGCTACTCAAAGAGCAGTTCAACAAGTATCCTTAAAATTTAAAATGTTTTATATAAACATTTTGTTTATTTTAAAATTATTATGTTGTTGAGGTCGAGATACGTTTTATTTTCCCTACACTACAGAGTAACACAGTTAACTGTACTGTTTAGAACGTTAGGCCTATCGGTATCTAACTTCGAAGTGCCAACGAACATCAGAAGTTTTGATTATATCAGTTGCTTTTACTTTTAGGATATTAGGCCTGTTAGTGGTATTAGATGAATAGTGTTCAGGCCTAACCGCATTAATTACAGAATAATTAAATTTCAGTAACAATGTTGAATTTTAATTTTAAAATGAATTTAAAAGAGACAAATTAATTATAATTACTACAGTTCTAGTACTTAGGTGTAACATAACTAGTTCGGTAAACTGTAAGAATCATTACTCTCAATTCAATGCTAAATTTCTATATGATTTAAACCGCACTTAAGTTATTACTAATTCAATTAGACCTGAATCATGTAGATATTAGTCCCTTGGTAGTAAGTGGAGAAATTGAAAATGAAGCACCTTGATCAGGAAAGGCTTTTTCCAGCGTTTTAAATGAGGTGAAAGATCAAATATGCAAATGTATTTCATTTTGTATAGCCTACTATAGGTCAGTAGACAATGGAAAGGTGCCTGAGAATTTTAAAGTTAGTGTTACTCCTATTTTTAAAGGAAGATGATAACAGTTGCCCTTGAAATTATTGGCCAAATCTGTCTTACTTCTTTAGACAGAAATATTTAGGAGAATGATACAAGAAACTAAAACTAGTGAAATATACAGAATATAGTCAACGTGGAAAGTAGTACATTACTGATAGGGAATTTCAGTGATTTTTAAATAATGAAAATAAAAAAATTCACACACCATTAGAGTCCATAGACATAAATTAGTATATTTACACTGCAAGTTCAATTATTTAGTTTATAACTAATGAAATAAAATACAAATGTACCTGAACCTTTTGTTCCACACTACCCTCCCATTGGAACAATGTTAAAATGTGAGTGATTAATCACTTTACCTGGTACTACATGACAAGGCAAGATATAATGTAGTTCCAAGAAAATTGATCAGTGGCAAACTCATACATATATGGATAAATGAAATGAACATTTTTAACAACCTAATGTTAGAAATGAAGTATGAGCTAACCTGTGTACTTATGAAAGTAAAGGAGAGATTTTATAATAACATTGGTGGAAAATTTGAAAGACTGTGATTGACAGATACGTACGATTAGTAAACCTCACCCTTTCTATGTCATGTCATAATGAAAATAATGAATTGTCTCGTTAAGTTCAAGATATTAGTTATCTCAAGATATAATTGTAATACAAAAGCTAAGGAAACAAGCATTTGTCTATGAATTATGAATGAAATTAGTAATAACTGCAAATATACTATGATATTATTTAAGGAATATTGGTAGCAAAGGTGGCCTATTTATTGAATAATTATTGGTAAAAATCAGTTAGATTAACTTCTAATATATAGAAATGCCAGAGCATTTTGGTAACACCACGTTCCAACATTTCATCTGTTATTCAATATTGCTAACACCATGTTCCAACATTTCATCTATTATTCAATATTGCTTTCATTATGTGTTATGGACGTTTCGATTTTATAATAGTATATTGATGTTAATCATATTAATTCATAAAGCACAGGTGAAAAACTATTTTGAAAACTGTTGTCCTTGTTGCACTCAAGTTGTTTGTATAATTATTCACAAATACACATGGAATGCATTAAAGTTATAGCTTGTATTTGGTTTTGGGAGATACTTCATTTCCATTTAGTACAGATATTGATCGCATAACTCTCTAAGTTAGAGATATGATTTCTAATTATTGAACATATATATATATATATATATATATATCATTTAACATACAAACAAAACTGCCATTGTTCATACAACTTTTATCAGCGATAATTGCTACACACAGTCTTTTGCTTTAGCCACATCCAATGCTGTGATGTAGAGCAAACTGTTGTCAGGTCAATATAGTCTGCTTATGACTGATGATATGACATAAAGCAACATGTTGCCTGGGTAACCAATGGACTGTTTACAATCCCCATTCATCATTTTTTGACATGTTTTCAATTTGAATTGAGCAGATGCAGCTATGTATCAAGTGATTCATTATATTGTCTGCAATACCAAGTTTATTGTATACCCTTGTTTCAATTGATTCAAGGGCTAAATAGAATTTTAAATGGTTTTAAAGTTTTATATGTGAGTTTTTGAATAGTAAATGCTTCTTGATTCAATGAAACCACCAGACCAAAGTAGAGCATGAAGAGAGCTAACGTTTGATGTATTACTGGCCTTTATTGGTCAAGCCAATTCGAACTGACACTAGTTTCAGGTTTAACATTCGCTTGTTGGTTGCTGACAAATGGTGGAAGATGGCTTTAGAGATAATCACGATAGTTTTTAAAGCCGATTTCAACTAGTGGGAGTACAGTTGCCTTTTAATATATCATGCCAGTTCAGCGTGCACAAATAATGTAGGTGTTTTCCATTTGTTGTTTGGTGTACAATCTTCCAATTTTATTTATGTGTGCATTATATATTCAAAACTACAATTGGCTGGGAACTATAATTATCTGTGACTCCCTATTACTAACATGTTAAACTTCAATGTTTTGAAATGTTGCTTATTACTTGGATGATGGAAAGGTTGTGATCTTTACTTACTTAGATGTAGGAAAAATTTTTTTTTGAGGTGCCACATACACAGAAGAATAACTAAAAATCACTCTAGTAGGGTAGGTGATAGACTAATTTATGTATGTGGACAAAATGACCATTTGGTCCTTGAAGGTTGTCCTTGCACATTCACCCATGAGAAAATAAGAATTAAAACCCACACTTTATTGATTATCTCGTAACCCTGTCTCTACGGGTCTTCCTATGGTCACGGGTCAAAGGCCATGTCATCGCATTTGTAGACTTGCACTCAAAATGTTATTGAACTGTTATTTTATGAATGTATGTCAGTAAGCTTTGTGTCTTATTGTAGATTATCATTCAAATTTTAGTATTATACATTAGTCAATTTCTTAATTTAAAAGTAAATATTAAAAAAATCTAAATACCAATTTTTGTGTCACATGGTATGTTGAATGCAAATTAGATGTTTGTGATGTCCAAATATAGTCTATAGTTTCTTATGAATAAGAAAATCAAATTATCAATATTGACAAGCTTTTCTCTTTTCTGAGATATTAATATTTTTAGTGAATCAATCAAGGTGGCCCTGCCCACCTCTTCCATTTTTGAAAATACCTACTTCGCTCAGTGATGTGGGAATAACCAATCAAAAGCTAAAAATGTCCTCCACATGGTTCTCTGAGCCTTTCTAATGTATTTAAGCAGGAAACCCTTTCTTTTCAGGGCAGATTCTGAGTGGTAAGGTAAGACATTAGTGAGCTCAAAAAATCATATTTGTTTAGACCCAAATACAGCTTAGTTAATAAGTCTGATGAATTATAGTAGAATTTTGTGATATTGATATAGTAATTGATGACTTTTTATTTCAAAGTGCATATATAAAACCTAAAAAAGGTTGTTGTTTTTTAACAGCCTCCACGTGGGAAATTTCGTAAGGCTTAGCAAATTATAGTAAGCAAACAAGTACAAAGTTCATAACCAGAAGATATAATTGTTTTCTATACTTCTTTATTTACTGTTTTAAGAAAAATAACTGGAATTTACAAACTTAGTTATAAATAGTAATACTGTATATACATATATAATGTATTATAACTGAAATGTAACTGTATTTTACAAAATACTGGTCCACTAGAACATAACCAAAACAGGTCACTTTGCAAAGGCCAGTTTTATACTATTGGATACAGTAGCATGTGTGCTGTGTCATTCAACTTTTGTAATGTTACTCAGACACTGCTGAAAGGTCAATAAAATAGAAATAAACATGTATAGATACATATGTATGATATGAGATTTAAGCTATTTAGACTAAACATTTGTGGTTTTGTGTTATAATTTGTAGTCATTCTAGAATGAAAAAGCATAACTTATATATATTTACTAATTTTTTTATGGTGGTTATGAGGTCGGTCAAATTGACCAAACCTGTACAGAGATAAAACAGTGAAAATAACAGATAAAATTTAAAGTTTTTTCTAAAAAAAATGTGTAGATAATTATGTGGAGGTTATAAAGATTTTGCATGTGAAATTTGACAATGTTCTGATGCATAAAAGTATTTTTAATTTTAAAATCAAAATTACTTTGCATGTTGGATAGTCAACATTAGAAAATAAAAAATGCACAAGGAAATAATTAATTAAAAATGTTAAAACTTAATTAAAAAACCCGATACTTTATATTTGATTGCCTTGTAATGTTTACTGATAATCTGCAAAATATCATGAAGATACTTGTACATTTTAACAAATTACAGTGTCACTGCTTTATGGGCTGGGTGGAATCCACCTACTTGTAGTAGAAGGGTTAACCCTGTCCAGATTGCAGCACAACTTTTAAGTGTATATCAAATTTAAAAACTTAGTTTAAGATAATTCTATTTCAACAATTTTTAAGTCAAAAATATTTTGGAATTGATATTTAAGTCATTTTATAACATTTCATTTCTTTGCAGTCTTTGTAAACAATCTTTTTATCAATTTTTTTTTTTTAGAATTTTTCTACCAGTCTTGAAATATTTGTTTATAGTTGCTATTATCTCTTCAAAATATAATAATTCATGTCTTGGTTTTCATATGACCTTCTCTGTTAATGGTTTTATTTCGACAGTCCTTTGTTTCTTTTTATGATGTCTCAGAATATGGTCTGAACAATTACTATTGAAGCTCATCTTTGAGATGGAGCTTGAACCAACAGCTAAATGTGATTGTAAAGATCAAATTTTAACTTATCTATCAATTTATACAGTAAATAAAGTGGTTTGATCTGTGATTTATGGTTTCTCGAGATATTAGCTACCTGGAGCTCTTGTTGGGTGAACAAAGGAATCTATTAGGAAGTTTAGAAGACTTAGGACCATTCCACAGATCTTGGAATTTTTTTATAGTCACATTAGACTTTCTTTGTATTTCTGAAAATTTTGTGTTAAGTTTTATTTTATGAGAACACATCACATAAGCTTGAATAGTTTTATTGAGTATAGTAAGCAATGGCAAAATATTCCAATAACTCCTTTTTATTTATAGAATATTAATTTTGTTATTGTGAAATAATACATACACATAAAAGAATTATTGGCAGATGTGTTAAAACAAAAACTTGCATACTGGTCAAACGTACATCAATTAGGCAGGAAAAAAACTTCTGTCATAGGTATATCCAAAAATGGGAAATGGACCATAATATAGAAGGGTTCATCTTCATTTTTTCCAGACCAGGATGGCATCACAGCAAAAGCAGTTTCTTTGATGGAAGTGTTCAATGTTGAACACTTCAGCTACAGACCTTTGACATAAAATCTTTACTACTGCAGACAGAAAGGTTTTGACTTTTAAGTGTGCATAATTTAATTTGAGAGTTGAGACATGGACTTTGTGGTCTTTAAAATGCATGACCATTTAGGATATTTTTCACTGTATTAGTATTAAACTGTAACTTTTGCATATTTTATTGATTTTCATTATATGTGACTGATAATGAAAATTAAAGATGATAGTGTTATTTATTGTAATTTTGTTATACATTAATTGTAAAACAAGTTCTACAACTAATACAGGCCAAAAGTTAACACTTAGTATTTTTTATTCAAATCTGAATTATGATTATAAAATAGAAAAATATTTTAATATAAGCTAGTTCTACAACTTGTATGAATTAAACATGATAATTTTATTTCAGATTATTAACAAATAACATTTTTCAAAATCAGTTTAAAAAAATGATGTAATTTTCATGAAAACAACAGTGTTATAAGCCAGTGTTTCCAAAAGTGGGAGCCACAGCCCCCTGGGAGGCAATGAAGATTTTTCTGGGGGCCTGCCAAAAATGGGCCAAAAACAAAGATTCTGAAATAATTTTAATTCTAAATATACAATACACGAATAAAAATTATGTTGAATTAATTAAATTATACTATATGTTAAAAGGAGATGTTATTGTTTTTACTACAGCACTGTTTTTCAATCACCTTTCTAAAGTTGTGGGGGGGACATTTTAAGGCATTTTTATATGTTGGGGGGGGGCTCAAAGTTTTTTTTATTCACATCAAGGGAGCCTAAGACTAAAAGAGTTTGGGGAATCACTACAAATTACACTTGGTAAAAGTCAATTTTAAATAGATATATATATTTTTTTCTGTTATTCTTCTCTTTGAATGAGTTCTAGTCTGTGTTGATTTAGAGCACTGATAAATATACATGGTCAATGTGCGTGTGCTTTTCACATTCATTCAAGCAGTTCTAAAGATGAATTTAACCTTTCTTAAAATCAAAGAACAATATATTCAATGCCCTCTTGGTTGAATTGCAACAAAAGTGGCAAAAGTCCACGTGTATTGACTTCTTATTCCCTAAAACTTACAATTCAATTGCTGGTGTGATTTATTATTGGACATGTGACAGAATAGATCCTGACTAATATATGATACAGAGGTGATCTTGTGACAGCTATCAGGTTCAAGCTAAAGGGTCATGGAGTTATTGTTTGTCTCAGCAATATGGAAAGATTCCATTTATTTTGTGTACACAAATAGTAGTTTTGGATTTGAATGTAAGTATGATAGACAGGATGTTTGGCTGTTTCTCAAAGCGTGGCCAAAAAATGTTAGCACTACTATTGCAGTATCAACTAAGTTAACTAACTATATATATAAAATGGAACATTCTGATAAAAAATATGATAAAGTTGAAATTAAGGGAAAAGGAAGTATTTTTAATATTTTTTTAAAATTGTTGCACAACAAAATTTTGGAAAATTGACAATCCAAAAAAATAATAAGTACTAAGTTAAACTATGTTAATTTTTTCAAGCAAAAACTTGGTACTATTTAGTAAGTTTGTATTAACTTTAATGCAGAAATTGGCCACAACTAAAAGTGAATTTTAAGGGTCTGTGCCTTGTATATTTTGGTGATTGGTATACTTACATTGTGGTTAGAGCTGGGTGATTAGTGTAATTTGGTTCTTTACTTGATTACAATTCATCTAATTGATAATCACATGATACTTGAATAGTTGTAATAAGTGTAATAGTAATTTTGATTAGTTGTGATAATAATTAAGCTGAACAAACACAAGTTAATCTAATATTATAATGTCAATATTTTGGTTACTTTTATGTTTGAATTTACTGAAAACTAACTTTAATTAGTTGTTTATTTTCATGACATTAATTGGTTTAATCAGTGCCCATAGGTTATTGATTAATTGAGTTAATCACCCAGCTGTAACTATAGTTAATTGCTGTAGATTGTTTTGTAGGTTATTTTTTGTTATATTACCATATTTGATCTTAACATCTTGATAGAAATTGGAGGAGTTGAACAAGTTTCCAGACTTCAACAACTATCTGATATTTGTGCTAACAAAGCTTAAATCTGAAGGTAAGATATTTTTTACAGTACTATGAGGGTGCTAGCATACAATTTTAAAGATATTTAAGTAAAATTTTTTTATTACACACTTTGTGTAGAGAAGTATTCTATGAAGTAGTTCTTCCATAACATCAGTGAAAGTTATCTCCAATATTATGAACTGAATGGTGAATTCAACATAGACTGAATGTTTTTTTTAATGTTAGACTATTATTCAGCAGTCATGGGTGAAAGGCCATGTCATCGCATTTGTTGACTCGTATTCAAAGTTTTATTGAACTACTATTTCATGAATTGATGTCAATAACTTTGGTATCAAACTGTAGATTATAATTCAAATTTTAGTATTATATATTACTCAAATTCTTAATTTAAAAGCAAATATTAAAAAACAGATAAACATCGATTTTTGTATGTCACGTGGTATGTTGAATGCAGCATTGGTTCAGATTAGATGTTTGGGAAGTCAAAATACTAAGTCCATAGTTTTGTGTGAATTAGAAACTCAAATTACCAATATTGACAAAGTAGAATATAAAATAAGAGCCTCTTATCTTTTCAATTTGCTAAGACGTAGCTCATGTAATAAATCAAACACAGTGACACCCAGCCCACCTCTTT
>NW_013669434.1:45473-98455 GCF_000517525.1 Limulus polyphemus
ATTTGTGTTTTTGTGTTACAATTTGTAGTCATTCTAGAATGAAGAAAACATATTTTATATCTATTTCCAAATTTTTCTTATGGTGGTTACGAGGTCGGTCAAATTGACCAAACCCATACAGAGATACAGTAGTGAAAATAACAAATAAAATATAAAGTTTCGCTACAAAAGAACATTTGATAATTATCTGGAACTTGTAAAGGTTTTGCATGTGAAATTTGACAATTTTCTGATACATAAAAATATTTTTAATTTTAAAATCAAAATTACTTTGCATGTTGGATAGTCAACATTTGAAAAGAAAACAATGCATGAGCAAAGCATTAATTTTGAAGTTTTAAAACTTAATAAAAAAATTGATATTTTGCATATGAAAGCCTTGTAATGTTTACTGATAATCAATAAATTTTCGTGTAGATACACTTATATTAAAAGTTACAGCATGAAACTAATGAGCACAAAACAGTTACGAGATGCGTCACTGGGACTGAGCCTATAGTGAAAAAGTTGAAGGGCATCATATTTGCTTCAGTCATATCTTATTTATTGCTAAGCAGATTTTAGTATTTTGAGTAAGTACATTAAAAATTAAATTATTTTACTCATTATGGATTAGTTTCTAATTTCTAATCTATTTAATCTGAATGACCACTGTTAATATGTTAATAATATTCATGAAACAAAAACTGTCATATTTCTGTGATTTATAGAAAACCATTTATTTCAAGTCTTTTGTGGTGTTTTAATTATAGGGTGCATTTGGAGCTTTGCAGAAAATCTGTGAAGATTCAGCAGAAGTGCTTGACAGTGAAGCTTTAGACCGACCACTAAATGTTCTCATTCCAAAGTTCCTACAGTTTTTCAGACATAGCAGTCCAAAGATCAGATCTCATGCAATTGCCTGTGTTAACCAGTTTATTATCAGTAGAACCCAAGTACTGATGATGCATATAGATCAATTTTTGGAAGTAAGTTCCTTATTTGTGTTTATAAATGTCTTTTTTTTTGGCAGTTAAACTTGTGTTAACAGATTGATTTTTGAAGGTATTTTTACTCTTAATCCTTTTGTAATGAGTAAGTCAAAGTGTGTCACAATCTTTAGAAAGTTATATTCTAAATTTAACAAATAATGAAAAAAAAAGAGGCAAAATTGAGTATGATGTAGGGATAGCAATGCAAAAAGTACAGAAACAAGGGAGGGATAAATACATAAAACCATACAAAAATCACTACACAAGTAATCAGATCTTTCCAAGAAAAACTTTTATCTTTATCTACAACTAAATGTTGAAATCCTGTCAACTGCATGAATTCAGGTGCGAATAAAAGCATTTAAACTGAATAGTGCTATACAGTCTTATAGTGGCTAATAACCATAAGCTTGTATTATTGACTCACTACTTACTGGTGACTTGTATAGGGATTTTTGTGATTTTTATTTGTATGGTTTTGTGTATTTATCCCTACCTTGTTTCTGTATTTTTGGCATTGCCATACCTACATCATACTTCATTTTTGCAAAAGTAATTTCTCACAAAAATACATGTGGTAGAAGAACAGAATAATATTACTGTTATACAAGCTGTGAAACACATAATGGCAATTAGGTGCTCAAATAAGGCTATAACCAAATTTAGCAGTTATTTGTAAGCTTCATAGAGTAATAGATTGAATGCATTTTTTTTTTCTTGGCCCATACCTACATACTAAGCACCACTGTGCTTATTGATGGCCTATTCCCAAGTGCTCTTAAATGCTTTTCTGTTGGGAGTTCTATACTGTAGAAATTTTAGGTGGTTCTGTTTCTACTTTTAGAATTTGAATAACAAGGGTATCTGGCTTCCCACATCTGGCTGCAGACAGCAAAAGGCAGTAGAAGGTGAGATGTTGTGGGCTTAAGCACTCATCTCCGCACCCTTGTACTAATTTTCCATGATGGTCAACTTGTTTAACTTTGATAATTTGGATTTTGCTTGACAGATGGGATATCCCCAAAGATTTTTGGGTGCTATTACCACAAGCTTTATCCATTTAAGTATAAACAAAAATGCTGTTATGAGCTACAAGCTAATTAGGATAAACGGTTTTTACATGTTCAATTTGCAGTCATTCTAGAAAGAAAATGGGTAATTTAGATTTATTTCCTAATTTTTTATTGTGTTTATGAGGTCAGTCAATTTGACTGACCCTGTATAGTTATGATAGAGAAAATAACAGATAAAGTTTAAAGTTTTTCTGAAAAACAAATGTTTTATATTTCTATAGGGTTTTTTTTTTGAGATTATGCAGATGAAATTAAAAATTTTCAGATGAGGAAAAGTATTTTTAATCTTAACATGAAAATCACCTTACACTCAGAACAGTCAATATACCCTGACTCCATATGATTACAGACAAATTTTTAGTAAAAAAAATACTTTAATTAATTGTGTTTACTGAAAGTGTGCCAAATTTTGTGAACATACATTAAGTACTTTCAGAGTTATGTATATCTTCATGGTTACATGGTGGTTACAACTTAAATGCAAGATTGTATAATATGCATGAGCTCATTGCAAAAAGGTTGATTAACTACAATTTTTCTGAAAGAAACCTTGTTTTTTGATTTGTTGTATCATTTTGTAATTGAAATGTTTTTCAGAGACTTCTGATTTTGTTTTATATCTGATAAAATGTAAAAAAATGTTAATAAGGGCTATACAGATTTCTACATGGGTACTACTGGGAGTTATTATTAACATTAAGAAAATGTTTTTGATTAATGTGAGCAGGGCATCGTTTTAATTTTCTTTTGTGTTAATCCACAAATGTTACTTAAAGAACAACATACTGCTTTTATTAACACCAGATCCTTTTACATTTTAACACCGTTTTTTTATTGTAATTATTGGACAGAATGTAAATCATTAGCTGATTATGGATAGGAAAATAATAACAGTTGAGCCTTACCCATAACAACCAGATAATCTTCAAACATACTGTTGGTGTGAGCATGCTTTGTAGTCGCTACGAGAAAAACCTATACACTGAATAGATGAAGGGAAGAAAAAGTGTCATCAGCCACTATTCAGTTCTTCACAATATATAGCTACACAATAGCAGATATAATAAATATACTCAGTATTCGGAAAATTCTTTAATCTCAAAGTCTAAGTTCAAGGGTGGTCCAGTTCAATCTACACTTTGATCAATGTGTGTTATTGGGTATAGTATAGTATTGGGTATAGTATAGTATAACCCAATAACACATGTTGATTAAAGTGTAGATTGAACTGGACCTCCCTTGAACTTAGAATTTGACAATAAACATTTTTTGGAATACTAAGTTTATTTATTATCAGATAATCTTCAGTCTTAATTTTCCAGATTTGGATGTTATGTGCATACTTTGAATGTTTATCAAATGGTTTGTAATACTTATTTATATATCAATCTAAATTATATTCCTTTTTTTTTCTCTTGTTTAAGAACTTGTTCCATTTGGCATCAGATGAAGATCCAGAGGTGAGGAAGAATGTGTGCCGAGCTCTAGTCATGTTATTGGAAGTCCGTATGGATCGTCTCATTCCACACATGCACAGTATTATAGAGGTTAGAAGCACTTACACAATACTTTTATTTTTTAATCATTACTGACTGATTCTCTGTGTAAAACTGTTATTGTTCAGTAGTAGATAATGTAGTTTAAAATTGTCAAGTTGGGAAAAGTTGTGCAATTGTACGTTTTTTTTTTTTCAGATACATAATGTTTACCATTAGTTTGGTATTAAAAAAAAGATTGTTAGAATTTGAAATATATATTAAAGTGACTGTACTCTTAATCACATCATTTTAACACTGAAAGAAATTATATAACTTGTTGTGAAAGTTATGGATTTTTTTCTTTAGAAAAGTCATAATGGTATAATGGGTGAACTATCAAATTTTAAAGAATATGCTTGGAATGATTCAATAAGTTGTGTGAACAGAATTTACCTTTTCAAAATGGTGAAAATGAGTAAAGTAATTAAATTTCTCTCTTACCTTGAATATCATTTGGAGTTTGTATAGATTTCAAAGTATAGATGTACAGTTGCAAAAATGATGATAAGTTCTGTATATCAGTTCAAATAAACAAAAATATGATGATTCAAAACTTTTTTTTTTAATTTTGAACATTTTATAACTAAAATTGGCAGTTTTTACAAACAGATATGTTAAGCCCACTGAATGTTCACTTATTTCTGTTTGATTTATGAATTAAAATTTTGCATCATTATTTGGTTCACTTGTTCCTCTTTCATGGATTGCTTCTGCACAATAAATAAACTTGCACATGTGCTGAAATGATTTGCTTGACATCCATAGAATTAGGGAACACTGTGGTCCATTTAGTTAATTAAAATAAATTTAGAAGAAACATTGAACTGTGAATACTTGTAAGTTTATTATATTGGTATTTTACTTGGTAGACCTTTCTTGGTGGAATTCACCTATTCAAAAGCTATAGAGTTAGAAAAAAATTGGATATTTGGCTAATTTTATGATTTTATATCAGTATGGAAATTTTGTAATTTACACAAGGTCTTACTTTGAAAATGAACTCATTGAAGTATTTCAGTGTTATATATTTTAAAATTAATGTTTTTAACAAATGTTTATGTAATGACACTGAATGACAGCCATTTTTTAAATAAGTGGAATCTGACTTGATTTACATTTTGTTGCAAGAACAACAAACTTTGGACACTGATTAATTGTGTTAGAATCTACACTTGTTCAACAGTGTGTTTTAACTTTTCATACCTGTTTTGTTTTATCAGAATTATCATTTAGTACTACAAGAGGGTTGAGTACCTTATATTAAAACAATGTTTAATATGCAAATCAGCAATTCACATGACAACCACGTGAAGTCATGGTAGAATGGAATGTATTAGAACTATATTTTAACATTGTTTAGTGTTTTGTAGGTAGTGTTCCACCAAAAGTTGATCAATTTTAAGTAGGATACATAACAGCCTTTTACAACTCAAAATATTGAGTCATCAAGAAATTAATATCGCTTTTTTTTAGATGAATAAACCCGAACAACTTACACATCAAAAGTAAATATTTATTAAATGAAAGAGTCTCCATTCTTATCAATGATGCTTTTCCATCTTGCAATCAGATTTAATGCCCTGATTAAAGAAATCACTTGGCTTTGAAGCAAAAAACATGTCAATGTCCTCTTTAATACCTTCCACATTTGCATACGTTTTCCCATTAAAATGGTGTTGCAGCAAATGAAAAAGATGGCAATCTGATGGTGCCATATCTGGAGCATATGGTGGGTGGGTGGAGAACTTCTCAACTCAACTCTATAATCTTGTGTTGTGTCAAATGAGTCACATGTGGACGTGCCTTATCGTGAAGAAGACGAACACCTTTCTGACTGTAGAGTGAAGGGTGTTCCTGATGAATGGCTTGATTTAAATGTTTCAATTGCTGGCTATAGATCTTTGCATTGACAGTTTCCTGTGGATTGAGGAGTTTGAAATGAATTACTTTTTTGATGTCCCACCAAATGCAAAGCATCACTTTCTGCGGTTTTTGTCTAGGACTGAGCCATTGTTTTTGATGTTTAATATTTGCATAGAGAGAGTCCATTTTTCAACACTGGTGACAATTCTGTCCAAAAATAGTTCATGCTCATTACGAGCCAGAAGAGGCGAAGCAACATTCACACATTGGAAACGATGATCATCAGAGAGTTCGTGAGGCACCCAAGCACCTTCTTTATGAAGTTTTCCCATATTCATTAGATGTTTACATATTGTTTCATGAGATACATGCAATTTCAGGGCCATTTCATGAGTGTGTTGCCTTGGGTTAGACTCAACAAGTGTCTTCAGATCATCAATATCAGTTCCAATATGTTGACCCCTGCCATCACAGTTTTTAAGTCTAAAGTCACCTGAATGAAATTTGCTGAACTATCATTGACACTTATGAATGTTCAAAATATTTTCATAAACTTCTTTGATATTCTTTGTGGCTACAGAGGCGTTGTTTCCCTTCTTGTATTTCAACAGCATTACATGCTGAATGTGTGCTATTGCTATAAGGGATTAGAGTATAGTAAACTTTACATATTATATAGGCTACACTTAAGTGGTTCATTTAACTATTATATGTGATGTAAGTTTTTTGGGGGTGGTTAATGAAATTGTTCCAAAATGCGACATTAATTTCTTGATGACCTAATATTCTTACACTAAGATCATAAAGCTGTGTTAAATATTTAGAATTTGCAAGATGGAAATATTCCTTGTACTTAGTGACATTAGAAAACATAGGCATATGGGTAACTAGGGGCGCCAGGACCATCCAGATAGAGACCTGCAACAAGTCATATTCTAGTTGTGATAAGTGAAGTGCAGTTTTTTGTAACAGTTAAGAACCACAAACACAGACATCAATGGTGAAAGCTGTATGTATTCCAATACAATCAAGAAGGATCTCTCTGTGGAAAAAAACAACACAAGTCAAATGTACACAAGCTGTTTCCATGACATGCTGTTCAACAGTTTCTTATTTGAAGTAGATAAGATTGAAATGGGTATTCATGCTATTCTATATGAAGTAATACTGGTGAAGATGCTTGATGCAGCACCTGTGGATTTCTTTGTGATTGGATCATTGAAATGGGCACTGGCAAACCATTATCCTTGTACACTAAATGGACTATGAAAGGCAAGATGGGAACAGTAATGTGTTTGGACATGACAGCCTTAAAATAGAGCATTTTGCAATGGAAACTACACTGCAGGACAATATTTACAAGATGCACATTCCTTGAATAGAACATGACTGGGTGTTGGTGACAAACACACACACATACACATATATATTTGAAGGAGTATGCATTTCTTAAAATCTATTCAAAAAAGTTCATTTGCAATGCACTCTTCTAGTTCAGTGTAATTTTTAATTTCTAAATACGCATGTGAATACGCTATAGATTTTAGTTTTCTTTATATATATATATTCCCACACAAGTAGAGCCAATGAAAATATGCAAGACAAAATTATTTCCAGAAAAAAGAAGATTTAGTCACAATTATGAAAGGCTTTCTGAAATACCACTAGCTTGATTGGTGTACAAGAAGTTTACACACACACACACACACACACACTTCAAGGTATTAAAATGTTTTAATATGAGCTTAAAATGTTTTTCAATGGGACATAGGTTAGTCATTGAACAAGTGTAGCTAAGCTGGTCCAATTATGAAAAGGAAATAGTTTAAACTTATTTGTAAACAGGTTCCATATATATTTTGTTTTGTAAAGCAGAGTAAAAGTACTGATATAAACTTGTATGAGTAAAATATTGATTTTATTTAGTATATGCTGATGAGAAGTCAAGATTCGGATGATGGAGTGGCACTGGAAGGATGCGAGTTTTGGCTGTCTCTAGCAGAACAACCTATCTGTAAAGATGCTCTGTCACCCCACCTACCACGACTCATTCCAGTGCTTGTCAGAGGAATGAAATACAGTGAAATAGATATTATTTTATTGAAGGCAAGAACTCTTAGTAGACCATTAGATTGTAAAATGCTTTAAAATTGTGGTCAAGCTGTAGGGGAATTTATGCTGACTCTGGTTATTTGACATGTTCAGGAACATTAAGACTAGTTTACTGGTTCATCAGTTCTTCTGAATAATAAGATAATTTAAGTAAAAGTACTTAATGATAATAATAAGTAATTGTTGTTAAGTAATAATACATTGTTAATTTTTACCATAATTCAGATTTACAAATAACTCATAAAATAAATGAAAATTTACACTTTACAAGCTTATTCTAGTTCACACCACAACAGTTGTTCATGTGTCTGTCCTATTCTAGCTTGTCTGATGAGCCCTGGTATTGGGCAAAAGGCCTCATTAGCAGTAGAAATGGCAAATAGGGTGTGGTTAATATATTGTACTTTCTTTACTTTCACCTTTTATTTCTTAGAATTTCTAGAAGTGTTTGTGTTTGGAGAGCAGTAAAAGTTTAATAAAATTATTATTTTAATGCATGTTAAATTTCTATATCTGAAAATGTATGAGTTATACAAGTATTTCCTATTCGATTTTTATGCAAATCCAAGTTTATGCAACGTTTAAGAGGTTGGGATTTGTAACAACTGTGTTCTGGTTAGAAGTTGAGCAAAACTTTGAAAAGTTTCTAATTTTGTTGAGTGAAATATTTTGTATAGGGTGATGTTGAAGAAGATGAAATGATACCAGACCGTGAGGAAGATATTAAACCAAGATTTCATAAATCTAAAACACACAGTCAGAAACACATGGATGATAATGTAGAAGTGAGTGTTTTATAATTTTCCCCTTTACTACTGTTATATTTTGTGTTATTCAGCAATCAATAACATATTAACTTGTTCCATATGGGTTGGACAATGGGACTAACCATGTAACCTCAAAGTAGCTATCACTTTCCATACTATAACTTTTAATATGTTTTATGTATCTTCACAAAATTTGTCAAGCTTTTAGTAAATGTTACAAGTCTTTTGTAGACAAAAACATATTTTTTAAATTAAGTATTTTTAAAAATTTGCCAATGAATATATAGTCAATGTTGACTGCTCTGAGTGAAAAGTGATTTTCATGTCAAGATTAGAAATAATATTTTCTTTCTCCTGAAAAATGTTGAATTTCATTTGTGTTATCTCTACAACATCTTGAGTGAATATCAAACATTTATTTTTTTAACAAAACAGTATTTTATGTTATTTTCTGTACTCTAACTCTACACATTTTGTCAGTGTGACTGTCTTTGTAACTGGCATAAAAAATAATTACCCTTTCCTTTTTTTTTACAACAATCAAAAATTGTAACCAGAAACTATAATTCTTTACCCTAAATAGCTTAAAGCTCTTAACATTATACATCTTTTTATACTTCCTAACTAATAGTCTTGGCACACAAGTTGTAAATCACTTGATGAATGCCCAGCTCAAATTACCGTATTGAATTATGTAATGCACAAGCTGCTTTTGAGCATATGTTGTCAAATTTTTTGTTCATTATATTACTTAATCTAACCTTATTGAACCTAACAAGTTTCCATTTTTACATTTTAATTACATTTATACTAATAAAAAATATACATAAAAAATGATTTTTTGTTGTTGTTGTCTGTTGATGAAACTTAAGCCTACTTTATTTTTTTGATACTAATGGTACTACTACACTAACTTTTTTATATTAATGGTACTAGTACATTAAATTTTTATTTAATTAATTAATGCACATAAGAACACAGAATAAAAAGATAATTTATCTGGTTTTCTAACTGCAATAAGAGCCGTTAAAAATGTAGCTAAGATTGTGATGTGAATAACATGAGATTTTCAAATTGGAGGCAAAATAGACAATATTCTGTACAGAAAACAACATAATAAAATACATCATTTGATAGTTTAAAACTCTGGCTTTTTATCTGTTATACATAATATGGTATAAAACGTCAGAGAAACTATTAGCAATTTGTGAAAAAAAAAGATGTGACAAGTAAGTCGATTTTGTAGTTTATTGCTCCATAAACAAATTAGATTGAAGGCTATAATAATTATGCTTTGCCTTAGTAATATCTATATTTTAATGAGTAATTTATGTTAAATTCTATTCTTCTCAATTTAGAGAAGAAGGAAGACCTAGAGAGCAAATGTCATAATTCTGATACTAGGGGAGACTGAGGATTTTTTAGATATTTCGTTATAAAATTAAGAACTTGTATGATATTGAAATGTGGTGTATTAACAGTTTTGATGCCAAAGTTATTCATATATAATGATGGTATACTAGTTTCACTAGATTTAATTTTTTTATCATTTCTCGTAGGAGGATGGGGATTCAGAAGACGGATTAGACGACGATAATTCATTGTCAGACTGGAATCTAAGTAAGTAATCAAAGAAATTTTTGTTCAAAATAAAAATGTACGTTTAAGTAAATTGAGAGTAATACACAGCTGAAGAGGTAGATCATTACCAAAGCTTTTAATATTATAAGATAGTTAATTCATTGATTAAAATATTTTTATTGAAGGTTGTGGGCTCACATACGTCTTGTTTTGCTAATTATTGTTGGTCAAATTGACTAACCCTCTATGTAATGTTTACTATAATTCTGGGCTTGCTATGTGTCTTATTGAAATTTGTTTGGAAGCTTTTAGTAAACATTACAAGTCTGTTGTATGCAAATCACATTTATTGATAAAGTAATTTTAGTAAAAATTTGTCTGTGAATGTTTGAAGCCTTTACTTAGTCAGAGTGAAACATGATATTGATAATAAGAATGAAATACTTCATTCTATAGTTAATATTTCATTTACGTAAGGTCTAGAACCTTTATACTTTGATATTTGCTCTACCCTAGTGTTAACTGTAACAAAAAATCATAAATATACAGTGAAATGAAAGGTTGAAACATTTGAAATAAAGTAATGCCATTTTTCCCTCTGCACTGACTGCAGTTTTGATCAGAAAATTACAAATTATTTATCTTTCATTTTCATTTTAAGACTACATTGCTTTACTTTGTACACATTCAAGCAGCAATTTTCACATCAAAAGCAATAAATCAAAGTGGTACCCCATTAGTTGTTTGCCATGGAGCTAATGTAAACAGTGCATGGTGCTCAAGCTTGTGAAATTTTGTTAAACTAAGCAGATAAGTTTCTAATTTTTGCATTTTAATTACTTTGTTAAAAAAGGAAGAACAATAATATACACAAAAACAAGAATTTTTAGTATTTATTGTATACTGTAGCATGTTTGCAGTCTCCTGTTAGCCTTGGTGAATGTCACAAATTTGATTGTCTTAAAAATAATCCATACAGCTTTCAAATACGCACTTTAGAGCACAAACAATATACCAGTTACTAAAATAGAATGCCCCAAAACTTATTTAACTGGCTTTCTAAATAAGCTAATAAATAGGTAAGAAAGATTCATATAGTGTTCAGAGCAGTAAAATATGATGGAAATTAAAACACAGCATGTAAGATTCTGTAGAGGAGAAGTTGCCCTTTCTATTGGTTATAAATAAACATGTCCATCAGTCATGTAAATTTGACTAGAAAACAATCTTGAAAGTTGGAGAGAGGCTTCTCATGGTAGGTTTGATGAATTTATTGGTACATCAGGAAATCAACAAGGTAGGAGTCTCAAATTTTAGATTCATGCTTGTAATTATGTATAGTTTGTTTTTAATTGGTTGGAAACTACAGCAGCCTATTTTTGATGTTACAAAATTTTGAAGTGAAGAAACCAGAGTTCACACACATGTGACACAGAAAAATGAAGATAAAAATTTTTTAATATCTATTTTTGAAATTAAGAAGTTAAAACTTTGGTAATATAAGTATTTGAATTATAAACAACATTTTCATGCCAAGTTTATTGACTTGCATAATAATATAAAGTTGTTTAAGTTTTGAATGAGACACTGTAAAAGGTCATGATGTGCAACAGTTACCTGGATGCGGAGAATTAAAGATTTTTTTTTCAAGAATTTTGGTTTGAAGCTAAAGAATTTGCAAAGTTAGTCATAAGTGATTTCATTATTGTGTAAAGTTTTACTAATTACCACCCTTACTATCTGGACCAGAGAGCTCATTTCAGGTGTTGAGTGCACATCAGTTTTTAAAATTTATGTCAAAATGGTGATTCTAATTGAGATATTTTTGGTTTTCTATTGTCATTTTGTAATGCTTTCATAGTGTAATTTACAAATAAATATGAAAAAAATGTTCTAAGATTAACTTCTGCACAGCTTAGAGGAATCTTGCCCCCAGTGGCACATTGGTAGGCCTGTGAATGCTAGAAACTGGGTTTTGAGACCCATGGTAGGCAGAGCACAGATAGCCCTTTGTGTAGCTTTGTGCTTAATTTCAAACAAAGGAGTTTTGGCTATAAACAACCCATTTCTCCATTTTCCTAGTGTTGTTTTCCATTCTGAAGTTTAGGTTTATACTTGCTAAGAAAATATAATCATTCATGTCTTATTTCACAGTGATTTTCATTCTGTGCGAGATTCATTCATTCTTCTAGTTATAGTTTTCTGTCAAAGTTTTGTTGTTCATTTTTTTATAAGGCTACTTCCTCCAACTATGGTGTCTGATATAATAAACATTCGTTGCTTTCTCTAATGGAAATGCATCTGTTTGGCACTGATAACAAAAACTGCTAGTCTCTTTTTCATGTTACAAGTTTACCTGTGTACTTCGAGTTGTTCAATGTTTATTTTATTTGGTCAACTCATTGGACTGTCAGCATTAGACACTTTCATGGACTTTTATGGTTTTTATTTAAGTTGCCATTATGCCTTTGCTCTTGTAATTCAGCAAATGCTACATTGCCACTATCAGAATAAAAACATTAGTAATTATTAGTGACACCCCCCCCCCCTCTGGTTCTGAAATGGGTAGTAATACATTTAGGGGTAAAGTATTCAGTTGTGCAAGTTTAGTAATATGTTTATAATGTGTACTTGATTTATCTATTGATCAAATAGAACCTAGTTTTGTGGTCAAGAATGAAAATGTTGATTTTATGTTTTATTGTCAGATTTTTATACATGAACTTCACCCCTGTGTTTTACAGGAAAGTGTTCTGCAGCAGCATTGGATGTACTTGCTAATGTTTTCCATGAAGAGCTTTTACCTGTACTTCTTCCCATTCTTAAAGAAACACTTTTTCATCAGGACTGGGAGATTAAGGAGTCAGGAATTCTGGCTCTTGGTGCAATAGCTGAAGGTAGGTTGCACCAATTTAGGTAGAAATTAGTTTTAATTCTAGAATTACTGATGAACCAATTGGTTTTGAAACACATTTTGTAAAACTATTTATGCAACAAATTCCTTGTGGGTCCATAACTTTTTTGATTACAGAGTGTCTAATCTTATATATCAGGCATGACATAGTGCTGAGTGTGATCAGACTGTGAATCTAATGTTTCCTTTGAACTATCAGGAATCTTACTGTACTGTTCATCATAATCAACAACAACATGAACTATAAAAGTTTATTGTTTGTAGCCCTTAGGCATCGCTTGAAATAATAAAAACTTGAAAAACCTTGTTTCTTATTTAACGGTCAACATTATCATGAAATATGAACACATGTAACTTGTCAATTTTTAAAAAGTTGAAACTGAAAAATAATAAAATTTGCATGTTGTTGGCCTTGCCCAATGATAAAGTGACCAGCAACTCATTTTCTTCCTATTTGTGCAGAAAAACCCATCAAATACTACATCTTCTGTGAGGTTCCTACCTATTCAAGGGAAATTATTTGTCTTCTTATTCTTTCATCAAATGCAAAGAAATATAGTTCATTGTTTGTGACCTACTGTCACAAAAACAAACTTCACACTTTGGGGCTGTGGGTGGTTTTAAGGGTGATAGTTAAAGCCTACTATTCAGTCACACGTTAGTAGCCCAAGAATTGTAAGTGGATGCTGTTGACTAACTGACTTCCCTTTTGTCTATCAGTTCAGAATTAGGAAATTGATGTACAGCTAGCTCTTTGTGTAGCTTTGTATAAAGGTGTTGTAAGGAAATAAACACCCCCACCCCCCAATTTTAGAAAATTCTATAAATACAAGTTGGTAATTTAAAGGTAAAGGTGAATAAAAACCAAGGTAAGCCTAAAATTTACTGTTGAGTACAACTAATTAACTAAAATATAGTTTTGAGAAGCAAAAGTCAGAAAAAATCTGTTGAGTAAAACTTAGCATTTTAAAATTAGTATTGTGGTAAATAAAAACCATTAAGTTGGCAGTTTAATGTTGAAAATAGTCGCACCTTAATCACATTTATTATTTTGGTTAATTTTGACCAGTGTTGTATATTCTGTCACTTTTATCAAAGTTGTACGATATAATCAAAACTTTATTCCACTTTTTTAAATCAAATATTTCATTTTTTTTAGGTTGTATGAATGGCATGGTCCCACACCTTTCTGAGTTGGTTCCGTACTTGATCACTTGTCTGAATGACAAGAAAGCACTTGTTCGATCAATTACGTGCTGGACCCTAAGTCGTTACTCCCATTGGGTTGTGGGGCAACCTCATGACATGTATCTCAAGCCTTTAATGACAGAGGTAAGAGAGACTGTTCCATAAAGTTGAAAAAAATTTTTGTAACCAAAACTTCCCACAAAAACTTTCATTATTGGAGTGCTTACTGTTTTGTAATTTGAAAATGGTTTTAATGTTAATATTGATTGATATGTTTGCAACCGAACTGATATTTTAGTTTAGTGATGTTATCTTCTGGACAATAATTTTACTAGAAAGATAGTTAAATGTAATATTCAAAACAATATTGTTTTATAGATATTATTGAAGAAACAAATTTAAATGTAGAATTATTTAAAATAACTAAATTACTGATTTCTTGTGATGTATCATTTAAAAAATCTTTGTCCTATATGGAACAATTTTTTTAAATATACTAACTGTGTGTTACAGCTATTAAAAAGAGTGCTGGACCCCAATAAGAGAGTACAAGAAGCAGCTTGTAGTGCATTTGCCACTTTGGAAGAAGAGGCATGCACAGAGCTGGTTCCTTATTTAGGTTTTATCCTGGAAACACTGGTGTTTGCATTCAACAAATATCAGGTTGGTACTCTCTTAGAAGATCATTATCTTCATTATCTTAGTTTATTGTTTCCGTCTATTGGCATGTCTATCTATCTATCTATCTATATATATATATATATAAACACATGTTTAAAAACAAATGTACATAAATAACTTGTCAAAAATGCATATAATAGCCCATTACCTGTTATCAAACACATTAATAAGTGTATTTTGGAAAACTGTCATACTTTAGAAAAACTTTTTTCTAAGTATTTCCATTTTGGTATTCTTGTGAAAAGAATAAGAGATTATTTTATGAAAATTATTTTATTAATAATTTTAAAACCACATTATATGTTACATGGTTTAACACACAGAGGAGTTTAAAACATATATAAAACTTTATGGTAAAGAAAACATGGTAAGTTTTTCATTGTTAACTAGGTTTTGCTAGAGAGAACCTTATTTTAGAAAATGAAGAGTATCCTGGAAGATAAGAAACCAGTATTTATATTAACAGTAATAAAGAGTTTTTAAAAATGTTTTTATATTGTTTCATGTATATTGTGTGTGTTTGAAGTTTTATATATGGTACACCAAAAAAAGGTAATTTGTCGTAAATTAAAGCTTCATTTAAAATGTAGCTCTTATTTTTAGTGAATATTAACTTGTTTATGTTTTTCAATACAAATTATGATGTATTTTTGAGCATATCTTAAAAATTGTAGTCCATTTCAATAAATAGAAAAAACATCTGTGGATAATTGTCTTAATAAACATTTTCATTTCTAAGTGCATTTTGAAGTTACTACTTATAGTTAATGTGTTGTAGTAAATTACAAGTGTTATTCACTTTTTCACAGTCTTAAACTGTTATTTGACTAAAGTCCATTTCTAACTTGCTTATAACTGGCAAACTGCTAGATAATTGTCACCAAACCTGCTATGAACCTTTAGGGTTCCCGCGGGTAGTGTTCAGATCTGACCCTCCCTGTGTCTTTTTCTAGCATTGAACGGTTACATCAGTTAGTATTTAATAATTTAAGAACAGAATTAAAATAATCAAACATCTCATCTCCATGGCATTAGATGATCTGACACTTGGAATTTTATTGTTGGTAGTACTGTTTAGTTACCTAATATCTGCCTTATTAAATATTGGGTAGGAACACAGACATAAAGGTACTGATAAGTTACCCAAGTATATTTTAGTAGGTTAACTGGTGTGCATAAATTTTGGTTTGTGCTCCCTATTTCCATGTAATAATTGAAGAAATTTAGATCTTGAAGCTGGTGATTTAGTGCTATTTATTCATACGTAAAAGAGGGAGTGGTTTGAAAATTTGTTTTTTACGAGTTGTGATGCCACATATTTTATTACCTACATAATTATTTTTTATAGACTTAACGAGTTTTACAATTAGTCAGTACTGTTAGCATTGATAAGAAGATAGATTTTGAAATTAAGAAAGATTTTGTCCCTGAAAGAGTGCTGTAAACCTATGTGGATGGTGTTGGTCCATTTGACTGACCGGGTTTCTGTGGAGGTACATGTGACAGTATTTACTGTAATTCCGAATTTCTGTGTGTGCATTCACAAAATGTTGTAAGCTTTTATTAAACATTACATATTTGTTGTACACTAAAGTATACATATATATATTGATGAATTAAATGTACTATAAAGATGTACCTGAAAATGTACGAAACCTTTACTGAATCAGTTTGAGTGAAAGGTGATTTTCATGCTAAGAATAAAAAAACTTCTTTTCATCATAAATTTTCATATTTCATTTGCACAGCCTGCAAAACCCCCTTTCAAGTTATCAAAAACTTATTTTGGGGGTAAAATAATTATACTTATGTATTCTACCCTAACATCAGTTGTAGTGAGAACAGTAAAATAAAATATTGAAAAATATAAAATAAGATGATGAAATTTGTAGTTAACAAGTATTGCAGGCTGTAATAGATAATTACAATTGTTTATTTTAACACAACTTTAGATTCCTAAATATTTCACTTCTGTTTGATTTTAATTTTAATTTACAATGCCCTATAGACCCTACATAACAGTATGACAGTTAATTAACCATAGTGGGAGAACTTGTTGTAAACAACTTATCATGTTACAATAATGTGACAGTACCTCAAGCTGGTCTTATAAATATTTTTCATTTACATTTTGTTATCTAACCTAATAATTTTCTAATTTTTAAACTTTAGTAAATTTTAATAAAAACATAATTAAAAAAAACAAATTTAACACTACCTAAGCAAATGAGCCTATTTGTGCTCAAGAACGTACTTTGATGAGACTGTTTTCACATTATGTTGGTTGTCTACAAAATATTTCAAGTTTCTTTGAAGTATACATTTGATAACAAAAAATACATCAGGCATTAGAATAGTGTCCAAAATTACTGTTTAATTAGCTTTCTAGCTAAGCTATGAATAGGTTAAAGCAGTAAATTCCATTACTACTTGGATTAGTGGCTAATCAAAACATTTCATGATTTCTTTGTGAGTTATTGGCTTTGAGCACTAAAGCAAAATGGAGTCATCAGATTCACTTGGTTGAGAAACTATTCTTTATATTGGTTATGAAAATATTGAATAGCATTTTCAAAGAGAAATATAGAGATGTCTTTAAATTTGGAGGGAAATAGGAAGGCATGTCTTGTGAGAGTGATAAAAATTTCTCATGCTAAAGCTCATGATTATCCATATAAAATTTATTAATTTTTACACCATTGTGGAATTATGATACTGAAAACTACTAATAGTATAGTTGTAATGCCAAGGAATCATACTAGGTTATTATAGCTATGTTGTGAGATCTGAAAAATAAAACCAAAATACAGCTTGGTTTCTTTATATTTAAAGCTTATTAGTTATAAATATATTAATCCTCTTCAGATAAGTCATGGGTCAAAGGCCATGTCATCGCATTTGTTGTCTCGCATTAAAAATTTTATTGAACTCCTATTTCATGAATTTATGTTGATAAGTTTGATATCAAACTGTGAAATAAATTCAAATTTTAGTATTATACATTATTCAATTTCTTAATTTAAATGTAAATATTAAAAAACAGTTAAATATCAATTTTTGTGTGTCTCATGGTATGTTGAATGCAGTACTAGTTCAAATTAGATGTTTGTGATGTCAAAATACTAAGTCTATAGTTTCATATGAATTAGGAACTCAAATTACTGATATTGACAAGCTAGAATATAAAATAAGAACCTCGTATCTTTTCTGTTTACTGAGGAATCACTCATGTGCTGAATCAAACACATTGGCCCTGCTCACCTCTTTCCATTTTTGGAAATGGTCCCTTATGTACACTTACTTCAATATATTATATGTGAATAACCAATCAAAAGCTCAGAATGTCCCCCTAGTGGCTTTCTCAGCCATTTTCATGTGTTAGGGCACCATCTCGTTCTTTCGAACCAAGATTACAAGGGAGTAGGGTGTTTTTAGTATGTTCAAAAATTCATATTATTTTAGACCCAAATAAAGCTTAGTTACTAAGATTGATGAATTGTAAGGTATCGGTATAGTAATTTATGATTATTTGGTTATTCAACATGTAAAACCTAAAAAAATATTTTTTTCATATCCTCCTTGTGTGACATTTTTAAAGGCTTAGCAACCTGTGTCAAGCAGCAACCGAGTACAAAGGTTGTAACTAAAAGAGATAATTGTTTCCAATATCTCTTTATTTACTGTGCTATGTTTTAAGAAAAATAAGTTCAAGAACTTAATTCTAAATAGTAATAATCTATATACATATAATGTATAATAATAATAGAAATGTGACTGTATTTTACAAAATACTAGTCTACTAAAACACACTTAAGACAGGTCACTTTGTAAAGGTTAAAGGTCAATTTTATGTTATTGGATATGCTAGCATGAGGGCACGTGTGCCTCATCATTCTAAATTCTGTATTGTTAGCCAGGCATGGCTGAAAGGTCAATATAATAAACGTATAATGTCATGAGATTTAAGCTATATAGTCAAAACATTTATGTTTTCATGTTATAATTTATTGTCATTCTAGAGCAAAATAGGCATAATTTATATTTATTTCTTAATTTATTAAGGTGGTTACAAGATCGATCAAATCTACCGAACCCCTTACAGAGATTCGTTAGTGAAAATAACAGAAAAAATATGAAATTTTTTTCTTAAGAAATGTTTGATAACTATCTGGATATTATAGAAATTTCACATGTGAAATTTGAAAATTTTGTGATGCATAAAAGTATTTTTAAACATAAAATGGAAATTACTTTGCATATTGGATAGGCAACAAGCAAAAAGAAAAAAAATGGCATGAGAAAACATCGCTTAACAAACCTTAAGACTTAATAAAGAAAAATTATGTTTTGCGTATGAAAGCATTGTAATGTTTACTGTTACTCTGTCAAATTTTGTTAACAAACCTTTACTAATTTAAAAATTATAGCATGAAAAAGTATATCAAGCACAAAATGGTTACGGGGTCGTTCCTCGTTCCTAGGGATCGACCCCATGCTGAAAGAGTTAATCTTATCACTCATCACTGAATCACTTTGTTTAACTTTACAATATTTCACAGAAGATTGAAGTTTGAACTTTTATGTTCAGGGTTGTTAATATGTATAGTATTTGTATTGAATTCATTGGACACTGAAATGTATTTAAGGGTAGAAAGAAAAATGGAGATGGGAAAATCAGACTACCAGGTACATCATAAGTACAGAGTTCAAGATTGAGAATTTATTCAAATATTTTTTTTAAATTAAGAAATCAAAACTTGGATAACAATTTGTCAACTAGTCAATCATTTCTGTTAGTTAAGCCTTCTGGTGCATTAATTAACATGTCAGTCAGCAAAGGGGCTATAACTGTTTGAATATACATCTTCAGTCTCTTATTGCTATACATGATTATGTGAGCCACTCTCTTGTGAATTATGTTTTCACTAAAGGGTCAAGTTGTGTGGCATTTCTGTAGCAGTTTGTTTTGGTTACTGTTATAACTACAAGATAGCAGTGTTGTACAAATGTTTTGTCTGAGTGAAATTGTAAGCAGTTTACAAGAATGTGATCCAGAGTCATTTGAGGAGGACAGTGTAGATAGGGATAGTAATTATTTGACTCTGAGTCTGATGATGAAAGAGGCCTGGACTGTACAGACCAGGCAAACTTTCAAGCTAATTTGTCTGTAGTTGACACTGCCGATCCAGGAATATCATCATCAGTTGATAGATAGTAAACTGTCCAGGTCACATGTATTAGTCAAACTGATATTTCTTTTACTATACAGCCTCAAGTGGTTGCAGAATTGCTGCCAGAGGCTGTTCCTATTGGCATTTTCAAACTGTTTGGGACTGAGGATTTTATGGATATGATGGTCATTGAAAAGAATAGGTTTGCTGAACAGTTCTTGGAATTGAAGCCTATTTCTGATACCTGTGACACAAGTAAACAATGCAAGTCAGTGTACATTATTAGATTAGCACTTGGGTTAAAATTGCTGTATTGGCAAATGTGTCAAAATTTTTATTATATGCTGTGTTTTGATGCATAGTTTATTGACATAAATTAATAATAAAGTTTTTAATATAAACTTTGAATGTAACTGTATGTAACCCTTTGGCGTTCGACTTCTTTTATTCTTAGAAGATGACGTTGCTCTTGTCATATTTCATTCCAAAAATAAAACTAGTTGATGAAATTGGTTATAATTTGACAAGAACATTTCTAAAAATATGTAGTTTCAGAAAAATTAAATATTTTAATTTTATTTTTTGTACGATTTTTAATATAAAAAAAAATCAATATTTAATGTAGTTATTTGCTCCCGGACTCTTGACTAGTTCACCTACAAGGTGATTTTTATATGAAGTATAAGAATACTATTTGCTATCTTACAGTTTCACATTTCATTTGCATAATCTCTAGAACCACCTAAATCAGTATCAAAAGTTTTTATAAGGCAACTGTTTATATTTTATTTTCTTTACTATATCACTAACTCTACCCATTATCATCAAAGTACAGTGCAATGACATGTTTAAAATTAAGATATGAAAATATGTACATATCTTTTAGCTGATTTAATATGTGTAATTTCATGTCTTTATCTTTTCACTTGGTTTATTTTTAATTTTAATTTCCAATTCTTGTCTCTTATTATTTATGCTGATACGTCAACTGGTGCACACAGGGTTTTATTATCATACTGTGACTCCTCTGCAGAAACTCGTTTCACTAATGCTTTGCATTATAATAATAATAACACCATCTTGTGTTAAAGAAGTTAAACTTATAAATATCATTAAACCTTTTGAAAACACAAATAATACATAATTAACTAAAATATAAAAGTAAGACCTAAATATAATTTAATTGCCTCTGTAGCCTTAACATATTTAAGTAAGAAACCACTGTAACTGTTGTAGTCGATCAAACAGACAACATTACTAATGGCAGCTACATGTACACATGAGAAAAACTGTTTTCCAAATTAAAGTTAACCATTGGCAGAGTATAGTGTAAAGTGAGATTTTTTTTAATTACTATATATATATATATATATATATGTGTGTATAGTAACTACATGTAGATTTCATGGCAAAATATAGAAGGTGTGTGTGGCAACCATCAAGGGTTGGAAAGTTTATTTCTTTTTCCCAGTGAGTACAGTTGTAAGACTTTGTATCTTGCGTGGCAGTAGTTGAAACACATTCATGAGAGTCTTGACGCTCGTCTACATTGCCAGCTTGTGTGGCTAAGAGTGAACCGCTGCTAAAGTTGAGATTTTTTATAGCGGGTTTATCACATGACATGAAACTGCAGTTGAAGTTTTTTTTAATGTTTCATTTGAAAAAAAGGAATTATAACTTAGATAACATAAAAATTCAAATTATGTTAATTTCATTGATAGTAAAATGACTTAATTAAGTTTTGAATGTAACACTACCATATGTAGAATGGAATTTAAAAATGGTGTAAAAAGGTATAGAGTTAGAAAGGTCATGACATACACACTTTGACCTCACCATTCACATAGGGATTACAACTGGTACATGTCTTACTAAAAGATAAAGGATTGTTTCTAAATGGTTTATGTACATATTCATTTTAAATCTTACAGCACAAAAACCTCCTAATTCTCTATGATGCTATTGGAACTCTGGCTGACTCTGTGGGACATCATCTTAATAAGCAGGTAAACTATTGAATACTGTTGAATAAAGTAACAGATTTATATATTTGTTACAGTAAATATGGTAAACATTTTTGGTTTTAAGGTGAAGTTGAATTTGGCTCTATTTTTCTTTTAACTCTTGTGATATATGGCAACTAATTACTAATTTCATGCTTTCAAATATGAATTTATTATTCCAAGAGTTTTTACACCTGAAAGTCCAAGTAGATTATCCACACACAGAGATCTAGTCTTAATACCTCTGTTTCTGTATGTTTATAGGAATACATCAACCTTTTAATGCCCCCGCTAATTCAGAAATGGAATATTCTAAAGGATGATGACAAGGATCTCTTTCCTCTACTAGAAGTAAGTAAATCTGTGAAATAATTTTTTTCTAGCGTGGATACAAATTTGAAGAAAATGAAAAGCAGTAAAACTCTCATTGTAAAACCTCTTTATTGTTTTCTGTGTGTTGCAAGCAAACTTTAAGGTCAAGTTCAGTTGGTGGGACATTATACCTGTGGCATATAATCCCAGTATTTACCAGTTTGGTGCTCCATCTGGACAGCAGTTCACAATTTGGGATGGCTATGTCTGATTCGTAGGGAAGTCTAACTTAGCCATTTAGACCATGTCACATAGAGTGCTGTTTAGATTGAAAATACCAACAGTTGACAGATGTGAAATGTTTCAACACCTTACTGAAATAGATATTACCAAAATAATGAGTATTTGAATATTAAAAAACCAACAAAAATAATTGTTACACAGCCATGTTTGTTACATAAGGAAAAATTATTTTTCAGTCTGCTTTATGCCTTGCATGTTAGTTACTGTTTGCAAGTTAGTAGTCTCTGATTTTTAATGAATATATATATATACATTTTTGTTCTCTAATTAGTGTTTGTCCAGTGTTGCAACAGCTCTTCAGGCAGGTTTTCTTCCATATTGTGAACCAGTTTTTAAGCGTTGCGTGTCTCTTGTGGAACAGACACTTAATCAAAATATGGTAAGAATGTATTTTGATTTCTGGTGTACATATATCGTTAAAGTTGACTCAGTTACATACAGAATATTTAAAGTAATGAAAGAAAATATCTTAAATAAGAGTGAAATAATGATTATTCATACAAAATTTATTAGTTTTACACCACTGTTCTTCACTGTGGATTTATGATCCTGAAAACTTCTAACAGTGTAGTTATAATGCCAGTGTATCATACTAGGTTTATTACAGCTATGTTGTGAGGTCTGAAAAATAGAAACGGAAAAACTTCTTGATTTCATTATACTTAACCTTCTCTACATGGACATCTTTTTTTGCACATCTCACAAGGTTTTTAGTATTACATTCAAAATTTAATTAAACTACTTTATTCTTATGGTTAAATAAAAACAGTTGGTTGACAGCAAGAAAAAAAAAGACCCAGATAGGTACTTTATTTCTTGTTTTTCGTGTGTATTCTTTATTTATTATAAAAAAGTAACTAAAATGTAAGAAGTAGAAACTTTTTAGGTTAGATTAGGTAAAATGAATAATAATAATTATGAAAATTTTCCATGAGGTATGCTTGCAAGCATCTTATGATTAGCCTGTTCATTATGTAATTCTATAGGGTGACGTGTGCTCCATGTTTACAATTGATTTACAAATTTTATGGCAGGAATATCGGATAGACATAGTTCAAAAGACAATCTATATAACAAGATTCAGTGTTCATGTGTGTTTGTGTCACGTAACTCCTCCTTAAACTGCTGGCTGCACTGACTTTTAGGTATACCAAACAAATCATTTTAGCCTCAGGGTTTGCACAAATGTAAAATTTTTCACTCAACCCCTTAGGAAACCTGGGTATTTTGTGAAAACACTTACTGGGATTTTCCAAAAGTGAACCCAAAATTTGGCATTAATTTGCATTAGAGCACGGAAATAAGTTGGCCTATTAATTACCATTCATAACTTGGTTAAAGAAATTAAACTTACATCATAGCAGCAATGATCTTTTAACTGAAAATGTGCAAAACAGTAGTTCAAGCATTAAATTTGCATTATAGTGGGTCTGTGTGGGCCATAAGTCCATGGGTTCACTAGTAAAACAATAAAGTTTAAATACAAACAGATGTATACTGTTACGAGTTTAAAGCTGTTTAGGATAAACAAATGTAGTTTCATGTTACAATTTGAAGTCATTCTAGAAAGGAAAAAGGGTGTTTCAGACTTATTTCAATTTCTTGTGACTATGAAGTTGGTTTTAGACATTATGCAAATGAAATTGGAAAATTTTGAATGATGAAAAGTATTTTAATCTTAAAATAAAGATTACTTTGCACTTAGAGCAGTCAAAACCCTGATTCCATATGCTTATGGACATATTTTTAGTAAAAAATACTTAAAGATTCTGATTTTCTTGTCTACAAATGACTCTTAATAACTTACTGAAACATTTGTAATTTCGTGAAGATGCACAAAATACATTAGAAGCTATAGTATGGAAACTCCAAAGGTAATTTTGTTCAATTTTTAGGTCGAATTGACCAAATCTGTTGCAAGAGAATTAAATAATGCACCTAAGAACACAATATCTGGTAAGTATCATAATTTTTCTGGCTTTCTAAGTATTTGATAAGAGCCGTTAAAAATTCAGCTAAGCTCGTTGAAGTGTTTCTTGTGGGAATAAAGTTTAAACTGGAAGCGAAATAAACAATTCACTATACAGAAAACAACATAATATAATATGTAATTTGTAACAATAGTACTTTAGCTTTCTATTTATAAATAATATAGATAGTATTAAACATCAGAGAGAACTTGGCAATTCGTGGAAGAGAGGATGTGATAGGCGTGCATGGCAAGAGAGGTATTATTTTCTACTTTCTCCTCACTTTCACAAATTGCCAGTAGTTCTCTGACATTTAATACTATATCATGTATAACCAATAGAAAGCCAAGGTTTTAATTTATCAAATGGTGTATTTTATTATGATGTTTTTGTACAGAGAATTGTCAGTTTCTCTTTCAGTTCAACCTTTATTCCCACAGGAAACACGTAGATGAGCTTAGCTGAAGTTTTAACGACTCTTGTCGCATAATTAGAAAGCCAGAAAAATTTTAATAATTATGGGACATCTACTTTTTGCACTTTATTATTCTGTGTTCTTTGGTGCAATATTTAATTAAGTAAAAAGTTTAGTGTAGTACTACCATTGGTATAAAAAAAAAAAGTAGAGCTAATTGTAATCAACAGTCAAAAGCAAAGAAAAAAATCTAGGTAAGTACTTTATTTCTTGTTTTTCATGTGTATTCTTTATTTATTATTGTAAAAGCAAATAAAATGTAAAAAGTAGAAACGTTTTAGGTTACATAAGGTCATATTAGGTAAAGAATAATGATAAATTTGTACGAGGAATACTCGAGAAAAACTCATGAGTAACCCATGCATTACATAATTTGATAGGGTAAAGTGAACTATATATTCTCCAAGTGACATAACTTGTGTGGTGGGATTTTTAGTTAGAAAGGTTCAAAGGGCAGAAAAACAGTAACATTTAAGTAGAAACAGATGTATATGATTATGAGTTTTAAGCTATTTATGATAAGCAATTGTAGTTTTATGTTACAATTTATGTCATTTTAGAATGAAAAAATGGAAATTTAGATTTATTTCGAATTTTTTACTGGTGGTTAGGAGGTCAATCAAATTGACCAACCTCCTATGAGTTACAGAAGAGAAAATAACATAAATTATAAAGTTTTCCAAAAAAAAGTTTGAAATTTATTTAGGAGGTTTTAGAGACTATGCAAATGAAATATGACAATTTTCATATGAAAAAAAAGTATTTTTATTTGTAAAATAAAAATCACTTTGCACTTGGAGCAGTCAACACTTTGTCTCCATATATTCACAGAGATATGTTTAGTGAAAATACTTCATCAAAAATTCAGAATTTTTTGTCTACAAAAGATTTAATTGTTACTGAAAGCTTGCAAAATTGCATGAAGATACACATAACATATTGGAAGTTATAGTATGTAAACTATAACAGTCAATTTAGGTCACAAACTCTGTTGATTCTACTGAGCTTGTAGTGAGAGTGTTAAATTGTGAATGTAACTGTAAAACAATGTAATGTGCAAAAGAGCCATGCATGTACTTCAAGGTTAACATTCATTGTTAATGAAAATGTTTAATTAAATTTTGAATGTAACTCTGTAAAAAGTTTTACAAACATGCTTTGGTCGTCACATAGAATTGAAATTGTCACAAACTTTAGAAATAGTTTTAGGGTACAATTCTTGAAAAAAATTGCTGTAATTGTTACTTTTTTTCTTTCTGAAATGATTTTTCTGAAACAATGTTTTTATTGTGACTAAAGGCATTTCTTACCTCCTGGACCATTTTACTAAAATAACCTTTTAAGTTTATACAATCAAGTTTACTGCTCTAAAAATACAACTTTTGTACATTTTTTGTTGAAATATCATTGTACATAAGTCACTGAAGAACTATGTTAAAAATCAGAGGTTTATACATACAATATTGCAATAGAATTGTATCATGTTTAAGTACATTATTTCAGTATTCTTAGTGAAAAAAAAATCTGAAATGTTTAGAAATATTTCTTATATATGTTTTCAGTATGACTGCATCAAAATTATTTCTTTATGGCTGGTACAGGATAAGCAGCTTCAGATAATTCTTCAAACATTAAATGTTAAAAAAAATTTATATTGTAGAAATTGCTTTCGTATAATAGTGTTTAGTTGTAATTATTCTTGATTTCAATGAATTATTCAGATTCTTAACTAAATGAGAAAAATTATGAGTTATACAAAAGATATTCTGATATATTAAACTGTGTAAGATTTATAAAGGTTAAAGGTAGTTGATTAATTTAGTCATTGATTGTTTAGGCGAATGCTGCACATCCCGACCAGTTTGAGGCACCAGACAAAGATTTTATGATAGTAGCTCTGGATCTGCTCAGTGGTCTAGCAGAAGGTCTCAATGGTCACATGGAACAGTTGGTTTTGTCCAGCAATATTATGCAGCTTCTGTTCCAGTGTATGCAGGTAAGTCTTTTTTAGGGCTAATTATTGATCTAATGGAAGGTCTTATGGTCATACAGAGGTGTTATTGTTGTAGTGTGTGCAGGTAAGTCTTGTTTAGGGCTAATTATTGGTTTAATGGAAGGTGTTATGGTCATACAGAATTGTTATTGTTTTAGTGTGTGCAGGTAAGTCTTGTTTAGGGCTGATTATTGGCCTAATGGAAGGTCTTCATGGTCATACAAAGTTGTTATTGTTGTAGTGTGTGCAGGTACGTCTTGTTTATGGCTAATTATTGGTTTAATGGAAGGTGTTATGGTCATACAGAATTGTTATTGTTGTAGTGTGTGCAGGTACGTCTTGTTTAGGGCTGTTTATTGGTCTAATGGAAGGTCTTCATGGTCATACAGAGTTGTTATTTTTGTAGTGTGTGCAGGTAAATCTTGTTTAGGGCTGTTTATTGGTCTAATGGAAGGTCTTCATGTCATATGGAGTAGTTATTTTTGTAGTGTGTGCAGGTAAGTCTTGTTTAGGGCTGTTTATTGGTCTAATGGAGGTTCTTTGTAGTCATACAGAGTAGTTATTTTTGTAGTGTGTGCAGGTAAGTTTTTTGCCCATGATCTGTTTAGTGAGGTGCACACTAACTTATCATACTTAACTTGTACAAAAGTTATCCTTACCTGTTGTCATGTCATAGAAGAATACTCATGTAGCTTTAATGAGTAATATGAGTGCAAAGTGCTTTTCATCATAAGAATAAAAATACTTCTTTTGACCTTACAGTTTTCATATTTATTTAGTTTGCATAATCTCTAGAACTTTCTAAATGAATATCAAAAGTTTCTTTAAGGTAAAACATTATATTTGCTATTATGTTTTCCATCCTAATGCTAACTGTAGCTTAATCATCAATGTACAGTAAAATGAAATTTGAAAAATTATGAAATATAATGAAGCTATCTTTGAAGCTATCATTTTGAGAGATTTTTTATTTCTTCACTTCTTCAACTGTTTACCTTTTAATGTATAGTTTATTTTAGTTTTATGGTTTTACTAAGTTAAGTAGAATATTTATCCCTAGAAAGCATCACATCACAGTGGAAACACATCAGGTTCTTGTATTGCAAGATGTGAAATTGTGCAGTTGCACGTGTAGCTAAATTGGTTTTTCTCTAAGTAGCTTGTTGTTGAAACAAGAATTTGAGTACTTTTAAATTGTGCATTTTAGAAGATAAATAATACATAAGTCACTACAATAGAATGTCTAAAAACAATTAATTTAACTGGTTTTCTAATTAAACTATAAGTAGGTTAAAAAATCATCAGTGCTATGAGCATCAACTTTGTTTATATGTATATACTTTGTCTGGACTAATATCTCCTGTTGCCAGATTCAAAAGGATGGTTGCAAACTTGAAATAGAGTTTAAGCTCTTTCTGTAGGTTATAAACATGTATGTTAAATAAGAATACATGCATTTGGAAACTGTCTTGAAAGTTAAGGATAGATGGGAAGGACTTCTGTTGTGGGTTGGGAAAATTTATCGATATCTCAGCAAATGGAGAAGTTAAGATGTTGAAATTGTACATTTGACCCTTTCATTATTTATAAATAGTGTTAATATTATTTAGACAGTCTATGTGCTGTACTGTTAAAATTATACAACTTAAAAGGGGGAAGAATTGAGAGTGCATGCCCATCATGTGAAAAGAAGAGTAAAGATTGAGAATTTTTTTAGTGCTTTATTTTGAAGTTAAGGAATTTAAACTTAGGCATATAAAAACTTGAATTATAAACTGTTTGGATTTTAACTTTGTTGACCTACATTGATAATAAAATTGTTTCAATTTGAAATGTAAACTAAGGTATCTGGATATGCACAAAAGAGCCAGGTCTGCACTTTATAAATGATTAAGCTGATTTGTATTAGGACTGTTTAACCCCCACTCCATCCATCTGTTGCACACACACACACACACAAAATAATTAGATGCTATATGATGTGGAAAATCAAGATAGGGATCAATATATTTCTAACAGTTAGTATTTTATCAAGTAAAACCTAAAGATGAATAAGTAAAAAAAAAGTTGTAAATGCATTATTTATAGGTGAGACTACAGAGCTGCATGATGATGTTGAAACATTATTTTATTTGTGATATATATACTAAGTAAATATTACATTATTCTAAAATATCATTCTGATACATATTTAAGTAAAAATTTGTTGAAATAGAATTTAAATATCAAAATTTGATATGCAGGTTTGCAGAAAATGCCTGAAATTCACACACTGGTTATGATAGTATTAAACAAATATCTGCATTGAATAAAAACATTTTTAATTAATTTTTATTTGCAGTTTTATTTGTCTTGAATTACACATTGTTTTTTTACATACAGGATCCAATACCCGAAGTAAGGCAAAGCTCCTTTGCTCTTCTTGGTGATCTCAGCAAAGCATGTTTTCAACATGTAAATCCATGTATCTGTAAGTTTATGCTTGTTTCTTTTCTCAGTCATGAAAGTTTTTTGCTTCTACTTGACACATTTAAGTGTCAGTAGTGTATTGACATTAAAATGTAATGTATGACATACTTTTACTTAAAGATCTATAGATTGTTTTTGTTACTGATAAAACAGATGCCAGTAAAAAAGGAATGCTGTTTTTTGTCATGTTGTTAGTGAAAAAAAAAGGGGGGGGGGAGTTGGTGTCTTTAAGTAATTAAAGAAAATGTGCAATTTATGAAGTTGCGATGGGAAATTATGACATTTATTTGAATTTGAAATGTTTCATGTAAGCATAAAGTATTCGTACTGTCTGACCCTGTAATTCACAATCAAAATAGTAGCTAATGGTTTTTATTCACACATAATCATTTGCAGTAAAAAGTGAGAAATCTTATATTTACAATAATGCAAGTTTATTAGAACACCTCAATGATTGTCATTTTATGAGCTCTACATATAAAGTAGTCAATGATTTGCTAAAGGAATTAGCTTGTAATTATTGAAAATTTATGTTACAGAAACTAGTACAAAATTAGTACACAAGTAGTGTTTAAGTTTCTTTGATGCTAATGTTTTGTGTGGCAATCTTTGGCATCACTGACAGCCTGGTATCTTTTTGGCATTGTGTCTGTGTTTTCTCAAAGTATCCTGTGTATTTGATTATTTTTTCTTGAAGCTGTTTCCATAGTATTTGTTTAGTACAGTTTGTACTTTTCCATGCAGTACATTAATGGTACGATTTGTTTTATGGAGCTAAATTCTGGAGGTATCCAGAGCTTGCTTTTCTTTGCCAAGTATGATCAAGATTTCTTGGAAGTGTGCTTGGAATCATTATCTTCTCAGAATATGAAATTTGGTTCAATCAGTTTTTTTCTAGAGGGAATAACATTATGACTAATATACTATAGTATTTATGCTTATCTATGTTCCATCAGTTTTTTGAAGATAGCCAACACCATTTGCAGATATTGCACCCCAAACAACCACAGAACCTCCTTCATACTTGATTGTTGACAAGGTGCTTCTTTTACAGAATAACATTGACTCTTTGGTGAACATATACATGCTGGTTGGAACCAAGCAGTTCAGGTGTAGACTCATCTGTCCAAGGCACCTTGTGTCATTCCAAAATCAGGATACATGTTCTTTTCCAAAAGGTATTCTTTTTGCACAGTAAGGGCTTTCTTGCTGATACTCTTCCCCAAAGGCCACATTTCTGCAGCATTCTGGAGACTGCTTATTCAAACTGTGGGTTTTTCAGGGAAACAATTTTTAGGTGTATATTATTCAATGAGCTTTTGTTTTTCTGTCCTCTTGTCTGATGTCATAGGCTGGGGTTTCCTCGTCTGTCTACTGTGTACTACATAGTACTGGAACAACTAAGGTCTGTTGCATTTTTCTTAAACTACAACCACCATCATGTAAAGGGCATTTTAATTATCTTCACTATAGTATTTTCATGGTAACATCTCATTATGTACACTGTACTAAAAATGTTTTTTGAAAAAAAAATCCTTTATATACACATGTACCTGCATTAGAAATTTTTGTTTTTGGTGAAATATCTCAAATTTTTGATAGTGATTACTGGAACAGAAACTAAAGGCAGTGTGTGATAGTAATTAGATCAGACATCTTGAAGAGTTTTAAAAAATCTTCTGCATTTAGTCATATGTGGTTATATGTGTCATATTTCTCTTAAAATTAATTAAGTCTGTAGCATTTTAAACTGCAATGGTTTTATTTTATAGATTCAACAAATCAAAACTACAGGAGCAATTGAGGTTTTCTGAGACATTTTCAGTATATACTGTATATGTATGTATATAGATATAACTTGTATGATAATTATGCCCAAACTGTCTTTGGTGAAATTTGTCATAATGGGTTGACAAATTACAAGCAATTTCATTGTTGTATTCAGTAAAATATGTAAAATGAAATTAAATCATTTGATTTTTTTTTTTTTAGCCGACTTTGTGCCTATCCTTGGCCAGAATTTGAACCCAGAGTTTATTTCTGTCTGTAACAATGCTACCTGGGCCATTGGTGAAATATCTGTGAAACTTGGTAAGTCATGTGAGTGTATCATTTATCTTCTTTAAAATTAAGATAAAATAAGCTGTAAGTTACCACTGGATGTAATATATCCAATGATTCATAAATGATAAATGTTAATCTTGTTTCATTTAAGTGATGCAGAGAACTCGGTTTTTATTATTCATGTTCAAGTTTTGATTTAATGTCAAAGCACACTGATAGCTAAGTTTATAATTAAAATAGTTGTATGGGAAACATTAGGTATAAGCATTACATACTCTTCCACAGACTTTAAGAAATAACAGGAACAATATAAAGACATTGAAAAGCAGTTGGATGATTTACTAATTTTTAAGGGAAGGGGAAAAGTAATCTTTTATTCATCTCAAAACGTTTGAAATTACTGATATCTTTTGTGAAATTTTCAGTTTCTCTTTATTAAGATTATTATCTGTGGAGTTTTTTGATTTAGGAAACAATTGGATTATTTATGCCTAAGTGTATTGTGTTTTAATTAGCTATAGTTTCCAGAATTTTGTAGGAGATTTCAAGAAGACAATTTATATTTTTATACCTATTACTAACTTATATTTGTGTACTTTATTTAACCTAAACTTCTTTTTTATTTAATGGGTTAAATATGGTTGCAAGACACATCAAATACGGAACTGTTTATCCCTGTCTCCACGGGCATCTTTCTCTGTGCATGTCATGAGGTTTTAGTGTATTACATTCAAAATTTAATTAAGCTACTTTCTTTTCATGGTATACTAATAAACAGAGCATAAAAATGTAGCTAATAATCCATATTTTAATAGTATATAAGTTTTAAGCTCTTACTTTTATAAGGCAGTATTTAAAAAAAAAATCTAGAATTTCCCCTAGGTGAGAATTGTGACATTTGCTCTCTAGGCATCCCCTCTTCTCTAATTTATTTACCAACTCTCCAAGATGTACAAAATTTAACATAAATTACTAATTATAATATCATCATCACTCAGGCAAAGTATAATTTTCATAGCCTTCAACTGTATTTGGTTACAGAGCCATGAAATAGACAACCAGATCCCTTCTGCCGTGCCCACCTGTCATATCCATTGGTTCTCTCTTACAATCAATACAATATAATTTATAAACAACAGAAAGTCAAGGTTTCCATCTGTGAAATTACATATTATATTATGTTGTTTTCTGTACAGGGAATTGTCAGTTCTCCTCCAGTTCAAGCTTGATTCCCATGGGAAACTTGTGGATGAGCTTAACTGAATTCCTAATGGCTCTTGTCGCAGTTAGAAAGCCATAAAAATTGTGATAATTATTGCACATTGTCTGCTTTTTGCCCATTATTATTCTGTGTTTTCTGGTTCATTATTTAATTAAATAAAACATTATCTAGTGCAGTACTACCATCAATATAAAAAAATAATGTAGAGTTAAATGTCATCAATAGTTGACAGCAAAAAAAAGAAGACCCAGATAAGTACTTTTTTTCTTGTTTTTCATGTGTATTCTTTATTTGTTATTATAAATGTAACTAAAATGTAAAAATAGGAAACTTGTTATGTTATTTAAGGTTAGATGAGGTGAAATAAATAATAATAATAATATAATAAAAAATTTTCACGAGGTATGTTCATGAACAGCTTGCAAGTATCTCGTGTGTAATGTAATTTGAGCTGCACGTTCTCCGAGTGATTTACAACTTATAATGGTGTGAATAGCAATTTGACAGGGTTCAAAGGGCAATAAAACAATAAAATTTAAGTATAAATAGATGTATACTGTTATGACATTAAAGCTATATAGGATAAACAAATGTAGTTTCATATTACAATTTGAAGTCATTCTATAAAGAAAAAAGAGTAATTTAGATTTATTTTTTGGTTGTTATGAGGTCAATCAAATTGAACAATCTTTTATAAAGTTAGGTTAGAGAAAATAACAGATAAAATATAAAGTTTTACTGAACAGAAAATGTTTGAAATTTATTTAGGAAGTTTGAGAGATTAAGCAAATAAATTTTGAGATTTTAGAGACGGAGAAAAATATTTTTATCTTAATGCAGAAATCACTTAGACTAGTATATAGAAAAACTACATATATTCATGGACAAATCTTTAGTAAAAGTTATTCGTTAAAATTTGATTTTTTGTGTACAAAAGTCTTGTAATGTTTACTAAAAGTCTGCCAAATTTTTTGAAGATACATAATGTGCATTAATAGTTAAAGTGTGGAAACTGTAACAAGTACAAAAGAGGTTACGAGGTTGTTGATTCGAACAACATCAATGCGAGAGAGTTAAAAGCATAAAGCACAATTCAAAATACAGGGTGTACACAAATGAATGATGGGGTTTTATAAACAGATTGGTAAAAAAAAAACAGATTCTAACTGTACATTGAACTTCTGTTTATTTGATTCACCAACTTCAAAAGTTTTTGTAAATGGAGTTTTATCCATTTCAGAAGGTTTTTAAAATGGTATTACACAACTTCAGTGTGTGCACCATTAACAGCGTGGCACACATCATATTGAAAATCAATTTCTGTACATACTCGGTCAAAAAATCTGGTGTAACACTTTCAATTGCTCTAGTGATGCTTTGTTGTAAGTGAGCCAAATCAGCAATCTTTTCACTGGACACAGTATTCTTCACATGGCTCCACAGAAAGAAGTCAAGAGGCATGAGGTCGGGACTCCTTGGGGGCCACACAATTGGCCTGTTTCTTATGATTCATTGGTTGGAGAATCTGACATTCAAAGCCCTGCAAACAATCTTGAACTACCTTCATATGTTGTTTTCATGTGGTGGATCTTTGCTGTACTCTCTTCTAAATTGTTGTTGGACCAACTTCATCGACTTCAGCTCAGCTAACCACAGAATGCACGCCACCTTTTCTTAAACAGTACTCATTAGAATATAACCCTGCAACACGAAACACTACGTTTAACAAAACTGTATGGGTACATAAATAAGTGGATATGCATATAATGCTGGGTATTGTAATAGCGACATAATGGCAATGTCACAAAACCCCACCATTCATTTGTTTACTGCATTATCTTCTAAAAGCTGTTGGGCTAAAGAGTGAGGCCTTTTTTAAACATTATAAATCAATGGAATTGTGAAAATTTTAACACACTATATGTTTCATTCAGTATTTGTTGTTGTAGGTTCTGAAATGAAGCCATATGTTCCAATGGTATTGAATCAGTTGGTTGTGATCATCAATAAACCAAACACACCAAAAACATTGTTAGAAAATACAGGTATGTGTTTAGTTGTATTATTAAAAATTGAAGAAATATGTATAAGTTAGTGCTAAAATCTTGTTTGTTATTTTACCTAAAAATTCTAGCAGCTCGTAAAAGCATTATTATGTGAAATATTTCCTAGTTGGTGCTGTCTTCGAAATGAAAAGTTTAAAAATAGTTAAGCCATGCTAATCACATAATTTTGTTATATGATATACATTAACCATAAATGTTTAAAATATATGACATAGGTGAACATACATATTTAAACGAATTCAGGAGATTTATAAAAATAATTGCAATACTGTTGTGACTGGTATTAATGCTTGCTTTTGTTTTGTATTTTTGGTTGTATTGGGTTCATATGTTGGTAAAAAAAATTGAAGATTGATAACATTCCATTTTGTAAAGAATTCAATATTTTATTATATGCAGTTAAATAACGATGAGTAAAGTTTTAAAAAATATTGCTCTATATTCCAGATTTTTTTATTTTATTTTTTAGGCCTTCTGATAAAATTTTGTAACTATTTTTATAACCATTGACATTTATAAAATGTTAACCTTCTCATTCACCAGACATTATTCTACTGACATGTAAAAGCACTATAATCAAAGAATTCTAAAGCAAATGTGTATACATATATGATGTACCTCATAATAACAGATCTTTAATCCTAAAATTGTGAGTTGATAGTACAGAAATTGCCATGTTTCAGTAACTTTCAAGAAGGGAAATTGCAGTAGACCAGTGTCTGATACAAAACTTTGTAACGTTTTTGGGGTTCAATTTGTTATGAAGTATGTAGTGAAACTGGTTAGTTGAGGTTTGGGGTGAAGAAGATTTTACTGATTCTTGAACACCGCAGATTTTTAAACCCAAATACCATTGTAATTTGAATATGATCAGTCATATTTAAGTCTGTCAATCACCTGCTGAACTGAATAATTAATCAAAAATAAAATAACAACAACTTTTGTAGTAGGCAGTTTGATTTTAATAATTACAAGATTTTGACTCGTGGTATTGAGTCATAATCTTACTTGATGACTGAATACTATGGGTCGAAACATTGTATTAAAATCTTAACTTGCCTACTGTAAAAGTTGCCATTATTATATTTTTAATTAATTAAAGTAGTTTATTCTTACTATTTCTTTTGCTTTGCAGTTTTCTTGTCCTATTTTGATTGGATTCTAACATTTTTGAGCAACCTCTTTCTGGTCAATTTAACTTCAAGATTGTGACTGCAAACATTCTCCAGTATATATCTACTAGTTTAGCACTGAAAATAGGTGGGGGCTTCATTTTCAACAGGTTTCTCTGTAAGAGGTGAACTGATGAGCTCAAAAATTCTAATACAAAGTTATTGTCAAAAAGCAATTTAACCCTTTGCATATGGGTTAGTCATTTTACATAACCTTGATAATCGTGTAGCTGTGTATGCTAGAACTGAAGTATCTTCACAAAATTTGACAAGCTTTTAGTAAACATTTTAATTAAGTCTTTTGTTGCCAAAAAAAAATTAATTTTTACAGTGAATTTTCGAGGTCTTTAACTGGGTCAATCAGATTTTTATGCTAAGATTAAAAATATTTCTTTTCATCTTAGAGTTCTAATATTTCATTTGCATAACTTTTAGAACCTCCTAAATAAATATCAAGTTTTTTTTAGGTAAAACTTTATATTTTATTTGCTATTTGTTATCAACCATAACATTATAACTAACTAACTCATCAGTACAAAGTAAAATGAAATTTTGAAAATTATGAAGTAAAATGAATAACACCTTTTTTTCTTTATAAACATCATTTTGGGAGAATTTTTCAAATTTCCTTTACTCACAGTTTCAGCTGCTTACCTTTCCACATTTAGTTTAATTTATACTTTTATTGCCTGGCATGTACAACACAGTTTATTCATCCATGAAAAACAACATATCACAATAGAAACACCTCAACAAATTCCCATACACCTAAATATCATGAAATTCTGTACTTGAACACTAGCTTGCTAAGCCCATGTTTTTCATTGTTTAAACAAAAATTCATGTCTTTCAAGTAATCATTTTAAAACATAATACATAAATCATTAAAACAGTTTGTCCAAAAACAACTAAGTTATCTGGCTTTATAATTAAGCTATAAATTATAATTTAAAATGCTATTTTAATGCTATGAGCATAAGCTTTACTTACACACAGACCAAACACTTCCTCTGGACTAATATCTGTTGCTGCCAAATTCAAAAGAACAGTTATTTGCAAGATTATAATATATAATAAGCACTTTCTATTGGTTATAAATATATATACATCAATTAAGGAGACATGGTTTCTGAAAAGAGCCTTGAAAGTTAAGGACAGATAAAAATGGCTTCTGTTGTGGGTTGGGAAAAGTTATATCTAGGCAAACAGGGAAGTAAGGAAATTGAATTGTACATATGACCTTGTAATTACTTTTACATTGTGTATATATTACTTAGACAGTGTAGTTGCTGTATTATTGAAGTTATACAAACTAAAAGGGGAAGTATTGAGAGCTTACATGCATCACCTGATAACAAGTGAAGGTTGAGAATTCTTTAAATATTTTATTTTGAAAATAATAAAACTTGAATAACATAAAAAGTTGAATTATAAACTATGTTCAGATGCTAATTTTGTTGACATATATTGATAATAAGGTTGTTTAAATTTTGAATGTAACTCTCTGAAGAGCCAGGTCTATACTTAAAGGGTTAAATGCCTTTTGTCATTTGCTGGCTGTTGTGACTACCAAAACATCCACTAATCTCTGTACACTTGACTCCCAATTTTAGGGTTAAGAACATGGTTATTTAAAGGGTATTAAAATGTTTGTTTTTTGTTTTATTGTTGTTACAAGTAGTAATGCTTGAGTAGTATTAAAATGTTTTAATTGCCTTTGTAGTATCTGGTAGAAGTGCTTAGTTTTTAAACTTACATGCTGTTTTCTTTCTTTCCTTCTTAAGTGTAACTTAACACTTTTTTTTAGTTTCTTTTTTTTGCATGTTTTTAGAATATACAGTGCTTTAAAAAATAATTTGTCAGAGAATCTGTATAATTTGTTTGGGTGGTGGTAAATCATTTTGTTAAGTGCTGATCACAATGTATTATGGTAATCATACTTATAGTATGAAGCCTTATAAGTGAACATTGACGAGGATGACTTGTATGTTTGGATAGCTCAGTTGGTAGACTACTGGTTATTGTTAGCCAGATGTCCTGGGTTGAAATCCTGTCCCTTTTCACTTATTGGCTTTTTCATGTAATATCTGATATTAAACTTCCAGTTTACACAAGAAAGATGAAAGTTGGGAATAAAAGCAAATAAGTAAATTTTTTGGAAAATCTGAATAAGAATTTAAAACTTTTAGTCATGAATGAGTGAGGAAACTATTTCTTAATTGGAATGTATATTTGTTAATATTAAATACTAAAATTTTTTAATCTTGCATTTGTGACCTAAATATACTAATATAACTTTCAGCTGTAACAAGTTTGTGCACCTGAGGATATATGAATGTGTCTATTAGTGGATTGTTTTATTAACATTTTTACTCAAGTTGTTGTTCTTTACCCATAGTTCATCCAGTATTACGCACTTACAAGAATCTCTGCATATCAGATATAAGTCTTTAAGAAAAATTGTGAGGGTGAAGCCACTGCAGGTTTTTTATTCTATTCAGTTTTTCTCTTTAATAACCTTTTCAATGTTTTTAAGGCTCATAATTTTTCTTGTATTTGTTTATGAGTTGTCATTTGCTTTTTTCTCCCATTTTTTGCTTACCGTCTTCGTCTTGTTCCGTCTTCCTGGTAACGTAGCCATAACAATTGGCCGCCTTGGTTACGTATGTCCCGAAGAAGTCGCCCCTATGTTACAGCAGTTTATACGCCCGTGGTGTGTAATGTTTTTTTATTTATTCTTTTTCAAACATTCAGACAAATTTTTTTCTTTTTTTTTCAATAATTAAAAAAATTTAGAGTTTAAATGGAATGTTCAGTATTATGTTAATAGTTTGTTTTCTAGATATTTTTTGGCTTTCTCTGTAGTGCAGTCCTGTACCTAATGTTCAACTAATTGCATATTATAGTTTTGGTTTTGTAACTCACATTTTCTCTTGTTAATGTGTGTTTTTTAGTTGTTGTTTTTCCTGTTTTAATTTTTAACAATACCCTAAAGTTTTGTTTCCTATATTTCATTTGAGTGTATTTAAAGTATTTATTTTGAAAAGTGGTGGGACCTATACAAAGTTAGAGTTTATAGTAATGAAGTATATTCTGAGTGAAGCTCTACTCAGTGTTATTTACTCAGATTCCATCATTCATTTGTCCACAAGGTAAAAGATATTCATACAAACAATTTTGTTTTTGCTACCAAGTACAAAGGTGATTAAGATGTTAAACCAGTTCTGTTAGGCAGAACATTGTATTTGAAATTGCCCAAGTCTTTTATAAATAGAGTCAATTTCAACAATTCACTAAAGATGTTCTACACAGTGAAATTATTTGACAATAAATAAAAAAAGGTAAAAGCTAGTGAGAGGGCAAAATTATAGATTTTGTTTAAATGCTTCAAGATGTATCTATATAGAAAAGAACTGGTAAGGTTAGTATGGATTTTGTGATACTTAACCCATTTTGGTCATTAAATTGTATGTTACTTTTCATCCTTATTGGATAGATATAAATAACCCTATGTGCAGGAAATGATACATCACTCACACATAGAAAAAGCATCTTGTTCAAAAATTATGAATGGTGAACAGATGGAGGGAGGGTAAGATGAAAGAAAAACTGATTGAAAAAGTATTGACTTGAGTTTAACACACACAGCTTATTTAATATACCTTAAAATAATAGTTCTGAAATTTGGATAATTGATTTTTTGGTGTACAAAAATAATTCACTACTAGATGATCTGGTGAATACACAGTAAATAGAAAAGTTCAAATGTAAGCAGGTTCAAACCTGCCCAGAAAAATCAGGAGTTTCAAATATGAAAGCAAGTATTTTGAAGAATGTCAAACTCAATTATTGAAGAACACATGAATAATTTTATTTAGTGGATTTTGAAATTTAATTGTTAAGTCATTATTGGAGTTCACCTATTTTGCACATACATAATTGAATATAACTTAATTTTTCAAAATTGGTTACACTGGTCTATCTGGTTATTGTTTTTAATTACTGGAAGATGCTGTCATAAATCAACTCCTAAGGAACCTTATACAAGACATAAGGTTAGATCTCTGTCAGTAATTTAGTTTGATTTTAAAAAGTGACTTAAATCAGGGATTGTTTGAACATATGGCAGAGACAAGAAAAAAATACTAATGGCAAGTTAATCTAAAAAATTTTATGATTTTCAGATAGTTTTGATGTTAGGCAAATAAATTTGAAAATTCATTAACTTATACATATGAGTGTTAGATTTCCTTTCAAGTCTTAGCATAAATGTTTGATCATTTTTGGGTTGTACAACTTGAAAGATGTAATTTGACCAATGTCAAATGTTCTTTAATTGAAATATGTGTACCATTATAAATCTTCTATCACTGTGAGTAACTGACATAAATAATCTTGAACATATTATGAAGTAAAGTTATCTTGAATAAAAAATAATGAGAAACAAATAACCCTTTCCTTAGTAGTAGAGCAATCTAACTAGTTAAGTGAATTTATGTCAGAGGTATTCAACAATTATAATTTTTAATGTTTAAAAGAAAAACTTGTGTGTTTCTGTATATATGTTCATATATAAAGTCTTATAAAGGTGTGTCAATAATAAAAATTAATAATATTTTTATGGCTAAAATAATTCAGAATCCCGTCTTCTCAAGTACTGTCATATAACAGCTTATCAAAGTTGTTCTTTCTGTTCTTGTTGATGTTATTTTCTTTAAAAAAAATTGAGACCCTCCAAACATTTTCTTGAAGCAAATTATGCTTAATTATATTTGTAGGCTTGTGTATAAAGAAATAATTAAATTTACACAGAGCTCAAGTCATAAATATAAGGTAATTTTTCTAAATGTTAGCTTAGGGGAATATTTTATGATCCAGTCTATAGAGGCATAAAGAAATAGTTCTCTGCTTAAATCAAATTGGCAAATTTTAAAATTTCTTCCCTGTAATTGTTTAAGGATGATGGTAAAGCACTAGCAAGGGAAAATTTGGTATAAATTCTGCTTTCCAAAGAAGGTGTGTATGTGTTCTGTACCATTAGCGTGTCTTGAGTGGTTAATGAAACAACTTCTTGTTTTTCTCTGTCAAGTTAGCTATAATGCTTATTGCTCACTTGTTTGGTAGAAAATGAGCATATTTGTAATTGATAATATTTTACAAGGATAGGGATGGCAGCAGAGAGGAGTTGAATTGACTAAAAACACTCAGGGAGGAGATATAGGGGAGGTGAGTGCCACAGGTGCTCTCAAAATAGGTTGGGTGTATGGAAGTCACCTAGGCTCCATTAATATCCCTGGTTAGGGTTTTGTCCCCTGGAAGTGAACAGCTTAACACAGAAATGCAGTCAGAGCCATTATCTGGAGCCTATTGCTCAGAGAAATGTGTTGTTAAAATATCATGAATATCAGCTAAGTTATCCATGAAACAATACTTTGGCTCATGAGATGTAATAAACAGAATTGAGACTCAAGATCTCAGGCTTCCAGTATTCTTTATTCTAAAACCAACTGGCAGATTTTCATTGCCTCAGCCAACTACCCTTTTTGCAAGTAACACAGACTTATTACAGTCACAATGTTCCAGTTACTAAGTTAAAATTACCACTGGGCACTACGGAAATAATGGAATTTTGATGTAGATTTATATTAAAATACTATTAGATCTAGTCTAGGACTTTTGGGTTAGGCATTAAGACCTTACAGGCTTACTAAGCATGCTTACAATGACGTTGTTGTTAAAACTAACTTTAGATTGTTTAGTTTTATGACTTACAACTAAGTTACGTTGTTATAGACTAAGTCATTCACATTTTTAAGCCTATTACTGACAAAATAAAGTGAACATTGATCTAGATCGAGTTTTATTACTTTCATGACTGTGTACAGGAATTACTTTGAAGGGATCATTGCTAAATTGACATGTTAATTGTGCATAAAACACTTATGAAAATCTCGCATGTTCAACTACAACAACACATCTGCTATGATGTAATGCATCCTTTACTTCAGAAAACTACCAATCAACTATATCTTTAATGCTGCTCTACAATTGTCACAGTTTTTCTGAAGTTGCATATCGGTAAATGTTCGTCTGAATATTCCAAAGTCCGTCCAATGGTTTTGGGTATTGAAATTAAATGAAGTCGAATTTTTTATTTTACAAATTTAATTTTTTTTCAATTGATGGAAATCTGTCCTCGGAAAGAACTCTGCCTTTCCTAAGGATATTGTCCCTACAAGTCACTGTTTAGAAAAAGACATTCTTTAAACTATTTGGCGCAAACTCAGGTTCTGTTAAATGGTAAACTACATTTGGATACCATTACTAAAACTTTTATGATGTGCTAGTAAATGTTTATGAAATAAAATGAACCCTCTCTTAGAATGCTGTACATGAAAGCAACTTGTTCATGTATCAAAATTAATACAGACAAACAAGGATATTTTTGGTTGGTGTTGCAGTTTTGCTAGTTTACATTTCAGAAGGAAGATCTGCAGATTCTTATTGTCAAGTATCAGTCAAGATTCTGGGTAGAGAAGGATAATATAAGATTGTTCCACTTACTGGTGCCATGCTGGTTTTGTGACACCAATTTGAGCTGCATGACATACCAAGGCTAAATATCAGGAAATGGGGATGGCAACTAGCATGTGGTCCAGTTGGCTAGACTTTTACCATCTGGCATTTGCAGTGCAATTTTGCTAGCAGTGGGATTAAGATTACTGTACCTGAGTGTTGCTCATTAGAGGTAATAATAAAATAGAAAACACAAACTTTGGATTTTTTTTTTCTACTTTCCCTTCAATGATTAACATAAATATTGGGCCAATTGGCTTCTAATGCTTCATTAACTTTTGACATTTATACCATAACTTTTAATAATAAAATGCTTTTTTAGTGTAGGATTGTCATCAGCAATGGGATACTGTAGACTTTTGATCCAAGCACTTGTGGGCTAGATACACTGGTTTCCAAAAAAAACAACAAGCATCATTTAACTCTTGTGAAATGGTTAAAATAGAAACTCTTAAATGTAATGAAAATGAGGTTTTGTTGTTTGAAATTATGTGAAGAGAAAACATGACACAATATTTCTATGTAAATAGGGTATACACATTTAATTCATGAAATAATTGATACACTTAACAGTTAATCTTAGAAATGAATAATGTGGTTACTGGTAGTAATCCTGTAGCCATAATTTTTTATTGGCTTCAGAAGTTTGACTGTACTGGTTTCTTCTCATGCCTTAGGATTTAGTACACATTGTGATATGACTAGTACTTTGAAAAGCACCAAGGATGCTGAATTAAGGTATAAAAATTAATGGGCATATATATACCCATCCACACAATCCAAAGATGATAAAAGACTACAGAAGAGATTGTGTGTAAATTTAATTTTCTTTGCACTTCAGGTGTTTATTTCAAACATCACTGCTACAAGGTTTTGAACATAAGGTTTATTTTAAAAGATTTCTTCCTTTCTACACATTTTATGCTAAGTAACAGACAGATTTTTTGTCCTTTTTAATTAAATGTTGCTGTTTAGCAGAGTACAAAATGGGTAGGACTTCAAAAATTATTTATATAATGAAATACTTTCATCAGAAGTATGGGAAAATATTAATTATCATTCCTGAATTCAAATTTTTGCTATAATGCATAGATTTAACTACAAAATGATACCTAAATAGGTGGGCCCACTAGACCAGTTTGGTAACTTAAGGGTTAAGGTATTTGAGAATTTTAAAATTTTTTTAAAATGTATATTTTATCTGTATAACTCATTCTTATGTAAACACATTTTAAGGAGCTTCTTAAAATATTTTTTCCCTGTAATTTAAGGTGTGCTTCTCTTCGTAACATTCGGGACAATGAAGAGAAAGATTCTGCCTTCCGAGGAATTTGTAGCATGATTGGAGTTAATCCTGGAGGTGTAGTGCAGGACTTCATCTTTTTCTGTGATGCAGTGGCATCATGGGTTAATCCCAAGGCAGACCTTAAGCAGATGTTCTATGAGGTATGTCTTTCAAGTAATAAGATATTTTTTTTTAAATAACTGTTCGTGGTGCTCTTTAAGTTCAACAATAATAGCTGAATCTAAAATATCCATGGACCCCTAGCTCACATTTTGCCAAGGTTTAATGAAATAAAATTATGATTATTGATTAATATATACATTTTTTGTATTGAAGGTTGTGAATGTTTTGGAATTTGAAATTTGTTTAGGGTTAAGAAGCTAGATGCAGTTGTGATGTTTAGAACTCTAACATTTGCTTACAATGTAGATAGTTTTTACATTAGACAGTAATCAGTACAATGTGTATCTTCACTTTTTTAGATTTTTCATGGATTTAAAAACCAGGTTGGTGAAGCTAACTGGAAGCGGTTTTCTGAACAACTTCCAGCTCCTTTGAAAGAACGACTGCTAGCTAATTATGGTGTCTGAGGTAAAGCCTTTTTTGTTAAAAGATTGTTGTCTGATACAAACTGGTCAGTTGTACAATAGGTACTGTACTACTGTAATAACTTGATAAAATGTCAATACTCGTAGTCTTTCCTTTTGCTGCAAGTTATTTTTTTTAGTGTGATGTTCTTCTGTATCTCCACCTCCCATTGGAAAGATGAGATATAGTTCCGAACAGAAAAAATCGTTTTGAAGTTCAAGAGTGTGTTATTTCAAAAAGATGGTTATATCATCATGAGTACAACACAAACCTTGTACCATATCATTTTTCTCTGTTGTATCCTGTATTTCTGTAGTTGGTTATAGAAAAAATGATTACATTCATCAAGCAGTTGAAATTTTTGCAATATGAGCCCATCACAGTATGGATTTCTGTTTTGTTATTTCTGATACCTAATATTTACTAGTAATTTAGTGGTGTTGTATGTTTATATTATTAAAATTTTAAGTCAATTCACATGTGATGAAGAGTAATGTGATATATCAGTTTACATGCATTTAATCTTGATATTTTGTTTTTTTTTCTTCCTTTACTAGGACTTTCTACTAAACCATTGAAAGTATCAGGAGAACAGAACATAATTAGCGAACCCCATTGGGGTAGGGGACAATTCTTCATGCTAGGGGAAGGGGCAGGGCATCAATGGGAAGAGGGATGGGATGTTAGGTTAAGAAATTGCTTTGTTGTGTATATTTATAGGTAATCTACAAGAATATAACACTTCAATGACAGCCGTTTAGTTTTTAGGAAGTTCTTATTTTGGGGTGTGGTATGACATGCCAGATATCCTCTGTGGATTAGTCTTGATTAGGTAATTTTATAGTTAATTATTGCAATAGAATCTGCTAAGTGGCTGTCTCTAGGCTTGAAAGCAGGTTCTCAACACTAGTAGTTAAGTTTTTGTTGTAAGTCCATACTAAAATAGGTTTAAGTTAGCAAGTAAGAATCACATATTCTGAGGAACAAAGCTGTGGTTGAGTCCTTCTCCCCAGGAGAATATATATATATATATATATATATATATATCTAGAGAGAGAGGGCTAGGATATTAAATATTTACTTTTAGTAATTATTTCAAATATGATCTATTAAATATTTAGATGTTAAGAAAATTATTAGTCGTGGAAAGTCCAGCCATTCAAGAAAGAATGTAATAGAAACCTAAGCTACAGTTCCTCAGAAAGTGTTTGTTTGTAGCCTCATTCTTGTCATGATAGCCTCACCCCCACTTCATTTTGTCTACATGTGCTGTCTACGTGTTGACGTCAAGTGCCTTATGTTCCTGTCTTGTTCCCCATTAGCACATTTTTTGGGGAGGGGGAGCAAAGTGGGTAAGGGAGGTTTGCTCAACTCAGTTAAATATTTTATTCTGGGGAGTTAGGTAATTAAATAGTTGGAGGGCAGGTAAATGAGCCTTCAGCAGTATATTATGTACATGTGATAAAGTAGCACTTAAAAGTGGGTACAAAACTTGTCACAAGCTCTTCACTCCTCAAGGTGAGTGTAGGTTGTGAGTTATAATAGCTGTAAATTAATTTGTTATAAGTGAGTATAATAAGTTTCTTCTTCAGAAGTTCAACTAAAACCAACACTTGCGTGTATTCCAAAGCCAGTACCCCAAAGAGAAATCATATTAGTTGGTGATATAAATGAAGGATAAGAGCAGCTGTGAGTGTATTTTCAGCGTAGTTTTTTAAAATTTAAGCTGTAATATTAGTAGCATTATTCTTGAAGTTCAATAATAATGGAAAGCCTAAAACTACATTAAAATAGGTGGGAGTTGTATGATGATCAAAATGTTTGGGCAGTGTTTGAACTTTGAGATTGTATTTGGACAAAGTCAATCGTGCATGATAAAGAGGTTTTACTATCATAGAACTAATCATTGAACTTCTAACCAGTGTTCTCAGCATAGTGAAAAATTTATTTCAGATGGTACAGGTGTACCTCTTACGTACAATCATTTTTACTGTACAAGATACTTTTTACAAAAAACTATTAGTTTTTTTTAATTGTAGAATATGCTTTACCAGAGTTAATGTGATGGAAGTTAAATTTTATTCATGCTGCCAAAATATAATTTTAAACGAGCTTTTGCATAACCAGTCTGAGAGTAGTAATTTTAAATTGATGTAATACTTTTAGCAGGAGAAGGAATAGGTAGGTTTTATTTGTTAAAAATGTGTAAAATCATGTCTTAGCTAAAGGTTTGAGAGCTATTTGTATTGGTGATATTTGGTTGAAGTACTGTACTTAATTCTTCCAGATAATGATGAGCTGTTTCTAGATGACCTCACAGTAATGCTCATTTATAAAGTTTTTAGGTGCTGGTGCACCATTATGCTGGTCAGAAGTGATATTTTTTTTAGGCTGTGATGTAATACATTATTGTTTTTTTTTTCTTATAATTGATCGCGTATGAAAAAGGGTGGGTGGGTGGGTGACTGTGTGTGTAACCCCATCTGTATGCTTTTCTCTGTGTGTGTGTGTGTGTGCATGCATGTGTTCTTCAGTATGAGTGAATATCTTACACTTGATGCATCTTCATTACCAATTCCGATACAACTAAAACATTGTAATAAATCATTGCTAGCCAATAAGAGAAACGTCCAGAAATTTTTCTTACAAAAAATAATACAATCACACATTTTTTGTAAAAGTATTCTCTGCTGAAATAGAGGTATATATAATGCATAGTCATGTTAACAAACTTGCTTTATATGTATGTCACTTTTCACAATAAGTTTCAGTTTTTGATTGTTTTAAGCTTAATTTTCCAATTTCAGTTAGCTTGTATCAAGCTAGTGATAATTAAAAATGAATTTTAGCAAAAGTTTGGTAACGATGATTTTTTGTTTTTTTAATGTGATTCAAAAGTGTACAGAAACATAATTTTTAGTTAATATGAAAAGTGGAGTTTGTTTATTACAAATATACAGGCAGACGTGGTTAAACAGAAGAACAAAATTTTCATATTATTTGAACTGATGTAGTATCATCATTTTTGTTTTAATACTGTGAATAATTTTGTAACTTCCCTATTACAGTGTTTATTTGTTTTTAAAAGCACTGGACATCCTTCTGTTAGAAAGATAAATTTTGATATTATAATTTGAGGTAACCCCCCCTCCAAAAAAAAAGTTAGGACGTGGTAGTGTCAAATTAGCTACTTTCCTTTTGAAGATTAAGTAGTTGAAAATGATTTTTAGGAAGTGGAAGTTAAAATATGCTGAATTGGCAGGTTTAATAAAGCTGGTCACATTTTAATAGCTGATTTTCTTATAGTTCCTCTTAAAATTTATGGTTGAATTAACAAATGGTTTGCATTACACCTTGTTCTAATCTATAAACAGGACTCATTTAACCAAGCATTTAAAATATTTTCTGTAGTAACTAGCATCCTTGAACAATATTAGCTACATTTCTTCTGTAGTCATTAGAATTTATGGCTAGTAGCTTTTGATAGATGTGTAGGAAAAGTTCATCCTTAAATTACACTAGTCCCTTTCCAATATAAACCAGTCATTTAAATTATAAAAGTAACTTTTGTGTGAAAAATGCAGTGGTTGCTTTCAATTAACTTAAAGCAATGTTTATTTTTATTAGTGTTTAACAAGTGCAATGTATTATGGACAGCACCAGTAACAGAGGCCACATAAATAAAACTTTAAAGTTAGTCTGTAATCATATATACTAATGTTAATTTTAATATTGTAAAATATATAAATAAGTATTTTGTAGGATAATAGATGTATTGAATTCTGTTGCTGCTGGGTTTGACATTTGATAGCAGTAAAATAAGGTTGTCTATTTCACATTGCATGTTGAAAAAATATTAATGTTTTATGTCATTGTGCTGGAATGAATGGGTGTTCTCATCACTGTTATCATGTTAGGCTGTTAAACTCTCCAGACCTTGGGGCCATAATTGTAAGTACTACTTTAAGGAAATTATAGCTGTAAGTTTAACTTAAGTACAAATTGTTGATTAATGTATCAGCTGTATTTGGAAAAATTTGCTTGTTTTAGATCAATAAACTTAGTTGTTCTGTGAAGCTTGCTTCTCTTTGTTAAGTTGAGAGATGTTATGGACCCAGAACTGAGACTTCCTCACCCCAAACACCTGCACTGTTCATTAAATTTAGCATACAAGCTTTATTGTTGAACATACTACTACATGATCTCTCAGATCATTACATACATGATGCCATTTTATATCAGAAAGAAGGACAAAAAATATGTTTGCATTGAGATTTTTGTATGTCTTTACATGAATTTAAGTACTTAGCTCATCCCCCAGTAGCAAGTAATAGAATTAGTCACTTTTTCAGGAATGCAGAACTTTCTTATTTCCTTTGGTTTTTCTTGTAATGATTCATTGTTTGGAAAAGTATTCCTTACTCCCCACAGGGTTTGGTTTCATGGTATCATCTCCAGGTTTCCAGCCAGCAGGACACACTATATGAAGAATGTTTTATTTACATAATGAGTGAATGAACACAAACTCTGTGTTAAAGAAATTATAAATACAATCAAGAACACAAACTAAATTACCAACTCTGAAAATTATACTGTATTGTACTCGATATAAGAAAGTAGCAAAATAGTTGTCTGAATTTAAAGTGAGATCTTAAAAGATTTAGAGTAAGACTGACCTTCTCCATGTTTGTCAGTGAACTGGAATGCCTGTACCAAACGTAAAGTTTCATCCACTGATCGGCCAACAGGAAGGTCGTTGACAGTTATCTGTCTCAATTTCTGATGCTCATCAATTATGAAAAGCCCTCTGCACATATGGTAAAAACAAATAGCTATAGCTGTTTTGTGGTCAGTTACATTTAATTGTTCAAAAATAAGAAAAACCTTAAGTTATGATAAACTAGTCTTAGTAGTTCATAAAGAAAACACTTACCTGAATGCTATACCTTCATCCTCTTTCAAGACACCATAAGCTCTAGCAATATCCAAGTTCTTATCTGCCAACAAAGGTATTTTCATATTTCCTAAGCCACCTTCCTTTCTTGGAGTGTTCACCCTTGTGAAGACAAAATTGTTTTAAAACTAAGATTTTGTAGCTATTTCACAATGATGTATACTAAGATGTTAACATGATATCATTAAATTCAATCAGCCTTAGTTATGGATGAACTGTGAATTTTTTTAAAAGAGTGTTTGAAAGTCACTTTGTTATAAAACTAGACAGTTCTTAATTAGATACCTATTTCTTTGCAAGATTGTTTTCAACAGACTGAATTGCAGTAAAGCCAAGCAAAAAATATAAAATTAGTTCACTCTTCTAGTGATTGGTATGATTAATTATTCTTATAAATTATTTTAGTAAAATAACAAAGATCAAGCTTAGGTATTTGGGTTTTGAGGTGGATGCTGTGGTAAATAACACAAAAATCGTAACATAACATTATTACAGTATTCAATATTAACTCACCAAAAGTTTTGTATGAGCTTTAAGAATTCAATATGTATATAGTTAAAACATGATATAAGCAAGTAATGAATCACTCAAGAATTAGTTTTACCTACCAGGCTAGATGACTAAAGTGGCTGTCTGTAGAGCAAGCTACAACTTCACATCCAATATTCTTAAACTCCTCCACTCTGTCACTAAATGATATGATCTCAGTGGGACACACAAAGGTACTGTCAACAAAAAATAGTCTAGTTAATGTATTAAGTCATTTGAGCTTGTAGATCACTGAAATAAAAGGAATGATTGAATGTAACTGTCAAGATTTTTGCAATATTTGTGAAAGATAATAAATGTATAACACTTAAATAATAGTAACATTATGGACCTGATAATTTCCGAAGAAAACAAAAGTACAATGCTTTTAAACCATCTAGTTTCTTTCACAAACTAAACTTTGGAATTATGTGGTAACTTGTACCCTATTTTCACTTTTATTGAGATATTTATTTCAACCTAACGACCATCAAATGTTATATGACTATCTTACACTATTAAGTTGTATAAAAACAGCTGTATGTTGAAATATTTTGCCTCAAAGGAAATGTTTTACAATCTTATAAACTTACAAGTCTAGTGGGTAGAAGAATAAAACTAGATATTTTCCTTTGTAGTCTGAAAGCTTGATTTCCTTGAATTCACCATCTACTATAGCTGTCCCTCTGAAGTCTGGGGCAGGCTTGGTAAGAGCAGGAAGCTTTCCAGTCATGATTTTGTGTTATTTCCTGGAGAGAAAAAGTATAGTTAACTTGTAGCCTTTAACTCATTCCTTGTTAGTAAATAAACATATAGAAAATATGTACCTTACAATGGTGTCTCATGAGATTAGCCTTATAAAGAAATAAATGTGTGTGTGATCCCTTTAGTTTCACCTCCCCATGAGACTATAAGGATGCAGTTATATCTGAAATTTAAAGTTTTTGCTTATGAGAGGGGAAAGAACAGCACAAAAAGAAACCATGCAGGCTTCATGGTTGTACTTCAAACATGCACACAAAGGAATAAGATATAATTTTTTGTCTGATAACTGATTTTGACAATATACATAAATTACCTTAAGCACAGAAATTGAAACACTCAGAATTAAATTGGCTTTCAAACATCAGTTACTGTGAATTAATTTCACTGACAGCTATATCAGAAAATCAACCTTCAATTTGTTACCGATGGGGGTAATTTACGACTCAACTCGTTGCTTTATTATATATATATATATATATTGTCACGTGACGCTGGTAACACTTTACTAGTTTCTAGAAGAATTGGGGAACATCACGAATATCCTAGTATTTGCTAGACGCCCTCTATTTTTGTATATAAGCCCGGCAAGTGAAGCGGAGACAATAATAGCAGACAGAGAAATATAGAGACAGATAATCGGGTCAAGTTGTAAGCAAAGTGCGTGAATCGTTGTGTGTTAAAGAAAAATGACTGTGGAAATTAAGTGTATTGCAAAGTTGTATTGAGAAAGAATAACCTAGTTTTATTTAAGAAGGGACTTTTATCTCTGAACTTCTTCCGAGAGAATTTTTACGGGAAATTAACAAACGACCAGAGCCGTAACGGATTGGTGTCAGAGTGGGAGAAAAAAAAAATGGAAACGAGAGGTGGCAAATCCAACTACAGCTTAACAGATTTGATGGCAGCTCGAACAGCAAAATAAACAAGAGAGATTACAGCAGTTGTTGGGGGAAAAAGAAATGAAACAGGAAGAAAGTATCCAACAGTTGCAGGAAAGTCAGCAACAACTACAGGAAAGTCAAAAACATTAGTAAATTTCAAAGTGAATTAAGTACATTAAAGGAGGATATATTAGCCATCGACCTAATCAGCCTCAGACAACAGGAAGCCCTTTCCAGACCCCGCAACTAAACCCTAATGCAGACATCTTCAGTCCTGTCAGAAGTCACATTCCAAATACGAGTGTCAGCAGAAGGCGTGATCTAGTAAGAAGGAAGCCACAGGAATTCGATGGGAAGGCACTGTGGGAAAGACCAAAGGGAAGTCTCCTAAGTCTCCAGGAAATGTCCTGGACCGTGATAACGCCAAAGCCTGTTGGCATGCACCACTTTTGGCTTACCTCGCCGACCACATTTGATTTGGAAAGTCACGTCTGAAAGATGATCTACTATGTCATATGGGCCTTCCCATGGAGAAGACAACTTAGGAGACTTCCCTTTGGTCTTTCTGGGATTATACAAACATACCTTGTCTCCTGGTTCAAGGCTGACTTCAGTAGATCTCTTATCATAAGATAGCTTCATCGAATCAGCAGACATTTTCAAGTTTGAACACACTTAATGGTGAATATCATCTATCCTTTCCGATAACACTTCCACAAACTCTGACATATTCACAGGCGACTCTTCATAAGGTGGGCATCCCTTATGCTTGGGTCCCATTTTAGCACTACGTGTATTGCATGTCCTGCACCATTCTTCCACATCTTGCTTCATACCTATCCAGTAAAATCTTTGTCGTAGGTGACTCAATGTCTTCTTAATTCCGAGATGTCCTCCTGTTAAAGTATCATGGGATTGACGCAGCACAACTTCCCGTAACTTTCTCAGTATAACCATTTGCCAAGTCGTCAATTTCCCATCTCCAGACAAGAATACCCTCTTCAAGGTTTAACTGGTCCCATTGTGCCCAATAGTGCTTTGTCACAGGGCTTAGACTAGACACTTTCTCCCAAGCAGGGTGCAAAACACTTGTTTTTAGGAAATCAATTATAGGTTTCAAATCTTGGTCTTTCTCCTGTTCTGTTTTGATATCTATATTTGGTTCCACTTAATCATCAACTTCTTCAGTCACTTTGATGGCACCTAATTAGTTCAACCTCTCTTTTAACAGTTACCAGAACTTGGCCTTTGTTGTTCCCAAATGTCATTTTATCAAAATCAATCACAAACTTCCTCGGTAATAGATAGTCCAATCCTAATATGCATTCGTCTTCAATGTCAGCCAAGTATACTTTCTGTTTGTCCTTTATGCCCATGAGCTCTATAGTTACCCACACTGGTCCCCACAACCCTGCAGAATGTCCTGTCACACCACAAAGCTTCTGTATGGCTTCTGGTACTCCTTCGTGATATAACATTATGATGCTCACTAGGGTT
>NW_013669434.1:99388-106161 GCF_000517525.1 Limulus polyphemus
TATGATACTCGCAAAACAAAGTTAACATTTAAGCCAGTTTTAAGTGTATACAAATATGTGCAAGTAAGAACAGGCAGACAACAATAACACACAAAATTAAGCTAACCATTGCTAAATATCTAACGCTCTCTCCCAGCCGGCGTGAAAAGCAATGTTACTGGGCGAAAGGCTTCGTCAGAACTGGATGTAGCAGATATAGCGTGTTTAATAATATTTCATTATATATATATTGGTTTCATGAAGTTCTTATTACTTCATGCGGCTAATCTAAAGGTTGAAAATTTTAAGAGTTTAGGTAGCTAAATTTCTCACGGCCAAATACCTTTTCATCAGCTCTCATTCACAAACTAGTAATTATAATTGATATAGGCCTAAACGTAGGAGACCCTAATTTAAGGGGAGTTAACCGCAACTTGTATCTGTGATGTTAGTTGTTACGGAAATTTAATAGTTCATATCTATAAAAGTATACCATACGACAATAAATAAGTTAATTTATGTTACAAATGTAATCGTTAACTGGGAGCTAATTTTATGGTATAAACTCTGTAAAAAGTTATAACAGTATTTAAGTTGTATTCAGAAAGTAAAAACTAAGAAAAAAAGATGTAATGATTTCAGTATTTACGTTTAAGATTATAAATTACCATGGAAATATTAACAATTAAAATAAACATATACATACCTCTTTAATATCAACGTTCTCTTATTTAAAATGAAAAAGTTATTCTAGCGCAAGATTTTTCGATATCTATCGTTCGTACAAAGCCAGCTATCACACGCACAGTTTTTACCGGTAGTGCGGTTTTTACCCAAGAAACTCACGTGACTGTCTTCATTATATGACTCAGCAAGGTTAAACACTACCAATAGGGAGTAAATCTGACCCTGTTGTTTCTCAAATTTATTCGAATGAAAAAAAGCAAAAGATACGGTAACGCTTCAAAGTTTTTAATTTCAGTGTTTTGACACAGGAATTTAGTCTTACCAAGAAGAGAAATTTATAACATACGAAACCAGGTTTCTTATTTTAATGCACGTATTTCACTGTTTAATGTTAATTTGAGTATTAAACATCCTGAATTAATTAATGTTTTTATTTCATTACAAAACACTATCTGCTATTTATATGTTACATTAATATATTTTACTTAGATTATGAGCAGTACGGTAAAACTCAATTAGTAAAAGATTACAAAATTGAGCGTCTTCCGCCAAACCCTCGTTTAGCATAATCACGATTAGGGCTTCTGTTTTTCTTTCTTTTTTGATAAATCGGTACTTATTTTTAGCTGTTGTATATTAATATTTAGATATCTTAAAATCAGTGTTTTTGGGGATGTTCGCTTTTAATATTTAGTATACTAATATTTTCTGCACACTAATTTCTCTTATGGGAGTAATAACAGGTACAAAACATAGTTCTGTTTATGTTAAAGTTTCGTAAAAGCAGCTAATATCTTGTATTAAATTATAAAAACAAACTTACTACTAACTGATGAAATGTGTTTTTTTACCTTCAAGGAATGTAGTAATAAAAGTTTCTACAGTTTCTATGTCCAGTAAGCTGAATAACCATTTCCGGTTTTATTGTAAGAACACCGATTACATTTATTATTATTTTGTACAAGTAAAATCGAAAATCAGAAGCCCTAACCACTATGTAAGTTATGAATGACGATGTTATTTGTAGTTTTCTTCATTAAGTTTTGGAGGGGTTAAATATTTCAATGACTCGTGGTGTCTTGTAGATAAAAGGTGTAAAATAATATTATTTTAACGTTTTGTTTTTAATAATCTCATTTTTTGTTTAGTTGAATCGAAAGTCCTACAAAGCAACATAAAAAGTACTGTGAATCTAAAGTACTAAAAAATCAGCTGTTATCTTCTTCGAGAAAAATGTTTGTTCTAACTACTTCTCATTAATATATACATCTCGTTTTCCAGTAAGCCAAGCTTTCGTTCCATTGCTGTATGCAGACATGACAAGTAGTGTATCCACCCACCTCTTTGGTTTAGAAATGTTCCTCTTAACTTTTAAAACATACACTTGTTTCAGCGCATGTTTAACTGTTGGCGATTCTTGTGACCAGAGCTTAATTTAATTCTGTCGGAACTTCCAAAACTTAGAATCGGAACCTCTTTTTGATTTTTTTTAACCCAAAAGTGCAAACGCTAATATTAAATATATCCCAGTTGCATTACTAATTGATATGTGATCCACGTCGTCAACTAAATTACGCCCCATCCCAAACAGTAGCTTCAACAATGAAACTTAGTTAAATGAACGGTAACTGCCTATTGTAGAAACGTCGTCCTCTACACTTGTGTTTCTACAACAGGCAGTTACCGTCCATTCAACTAAGTTTCATCATGAATACTTTGCCTAAACAATCTGTCAAAGCTTCAGTAATATTTCAATTATTATTATCTCCCCAAACTCAAAACAGATCTAATACATCTTTATTATTTTTTAATTTTTTACTTCTTCTAGAAGTTTAGCATTGCTCGTGATGGCCGGAGTTAATAAATTCTCCTATTTTTCTTATGAAATGACTGAGAGTGACGTGGGTAACATACGGGCTCTGAGGAAAATGAACCTTTTGTGTTTCCTACATAGTGGTCAGTTATCTCTGTCTTCAACTTTCCTCGAGATTTCTGTTTCATAACTTCTTGCCTTACGGATCTGAAGCGCTATCTATTGCACGCCCTACTAATTTTTTATTATTCTATGCAAAAAAGAATTACTTGTTTTCAGACCCATAACTTTATAATACAATTTCTGTCATGCATAAAATTATTGCATTAACAATCTTATAAAATAAGGTAATCAGCCTACCTAAAAATACGACATCATGATGAAAAAGCCTTACCCTCTTTGTATGTTTCAGTGTTAATGATTTCTCCCATGATGTACTAAAAGAAGCTGGAACAAATATTATTAAAACTAAAATAAGAATCTTGAAATTCTTCTAGCTTACGGAAGTGATTCTCAAATTTTTCAAATCGCGGCCCCCTTCGCACCCCCCCCCCCGAAAACTTATTATGGTCAGATATGAGTGTACTGACTACATTTCTCCCTATATCTTCTTACGGACTCTCTTCAATTTCAGAAGCCACTGGTGTGTTTTAAAGAAATCTAGAAAACCAGTTTAATTTAGTATGTTTTTGATATGTTTATGTGAAATGTGATATATTTTTTAAAAATCGTAACTGTCTTCGTAATAGATATGTTGGCCAACAGGCCTCATTTACGACATTTATAGTGACAAATGACGATTTACTGCTATTATTAACAAGCTATTGTAATAAATGGAACATAAAGGAAACACGCGTTTAAAATGTGAAACAAAAAGAACTTGAACATCATTTCAACTATTTGGCCATCGTGGAATATAAAAATTTAGATTTCGAACATGTTCGCCCTTTCAGCAATGGGGGCGTTATAATATGCAGTCAATCTCACTATTCGTTAGTAAAGAGTATTTGTTTGTTTGTTTTGAATTTCGCGCAAAGCTACACGAGGGCTATCTGCGCTAGCCGTCCCTAATTTAGCAGTGTAAGACTAGGGGGAAGGCAGATAGTCATCACCACCCACCGCCAACTCTTGGGCTACTCTTTTACCAACGAATAGTGGGATTGACCCCACGACTGAAATGACATGTTTAGCGGGACGGGGATTCGAACCCACAACCCTCAGATTGCGAGTCGAGCGCTCTAACCACTGGCTATACCGGGTCAGTAAAGAGTAATCGAACAGTTGGCGGTGGGTAGTGTTTACTAGCTGCAGGTCCTATTTTCCCTCACTTAAAAATTATGGACGTCTAATATAAATAGTCATCGGGTAACTGGGCAAAATAACAAAAAAGAAAAGAAACAAGCATCCGTATTGAAGTCATTGAAACACTCAAACACTTAGAAGGAATTACGATATATTTTCTATTTCCATCTTGATTGCAAGTTATACTATGTAATGACATAAGGTCTAAAGGTTTTGTGCTGGTGGTAATTTATTTCACGAATTACAATTCTTTTCCCGTCCTTCCTTGTTAGTTCTTTTGATGTAACGAAACAACATTTCTAACGACAGGAAATGACAAGCTACAGAGACTACCAGTTCTGGACTACCTTGAACAACTCCTACAATGACTGATTATTTAGGAATGTTAGTATTACAAAATTTCCGGTTGTAACTCGATCACGGGAGGATCGGGTTTTCCTTTGTTGCAAGAAACATGTAAAGACAGAAGATCCGGTAAAGTACGTTCTAGGAATGGAAACCTTGAAGAATATAAGTACATACAGTTGTAGAAGAAAATTACATGAATTCTGAAGACACTTAGAAACATTATTTAACATTAATGAACTATTAACGAAATTTTAGTTAGGAAAAATAACCTTGCATACTTTTTTCAACTATTTAATAGCATAATGATGGCAGTACGTATAATTTTATAGAGGTTGAGTACGTTATATTAAAAAAGATTTTGGAGCCTCACTAAGTCGTTATAGTTTTTGTCGACACGTCCAGTGATGCTCTATCTAACAACCGTGACCCTAGCATTGCAGCGCAGTTTCTATTGCAAAAATTGCAAAAGTCTCCGTCGTAAAACTGTCATTTAAAAAACACATACTACTTACTTGCAGAGGCGTCGCAAGGAGCCTATTCCCCGATTCTACTCGACAGTGCTCGAATCCCCAGTTGGTGTCTTGAAAATTCAGAATAGAAATCCATCATCGATATCTTACTGAAACCTCGAAAACTCTCGCGCCTATAGGCTCGAGCCCAGAATCTTTTAAGCGCCTAGCGACACCTCTGCTTACTTGCTTTCCATAATCCATCTAATATATGAGGAATATGGTTTCCAATTAACTGTTGTAATAGTCCAACCGCATAGAAATCTATAAGTACTGTGTCCAGCAACTACACCAGTATGTCTTCGTGTGGAATAGCAGGAATACTCGTTTCATTCTCCAGCTGCTTGAAGTATGGGACAGTTGAACGGATATATCATGGAAGCAAATTATGTACATGTGAGTTGTGTCATTTTTCCAAACTGAGGCCCTTTTCGTTTATGTTGCCTGGGGCACTTGGATGGCTTTTACTACTGATCTTTGTATTTGTGGATTCTTACCTGTTACAAAATGCTACACTTTTCTTACCACAGCTGGGGTACGACTTATTGCAGGTCTATTTATAGATGGTTCTGGTTTCCAGGTTGATCCCATTTTTTTGTTTTCCAGTGTAATTATGTATAAAAGATATTTCTATGATCCTTTCTGGAACTTCTAAATCCCCGATTTGAACCCATCTTTATGATCTGAGTGTATGAATATTTTACGTCGGAAAGGTCTGTTACCATTCCCAAAAGCATTACATTTTTGGTAGCATCATACTATTTGCGAAACGCCAAACAATGTCAAAATGTAGTTCTGACAGATATATGCCGTTGCACCTCGGCGTTATTTCGACTGTAGTTTTCAAATGACTTGCTGATTTGCCTATTCAGAATCGCTTTACTATAACACTGCCTACGATTTTTGGTTTTTGTTTGTTTGAAGTTAAGCACAAAACTACGCAATGAGCTATCTATGCTCTGTCCAAAACGGGTATCGAAACCCGGTTTCTAGCGTTGTAAATCCGCAAACATGGCGCTGTGCCACTGGGGAGGGGCGTTACCTACGAACGCTAAAAAAATGTCAAAATGTTGTTCTGCTACGCACTATTGTTTCGTGACTTTCCGCGTTAATTGGATATTCAAAACGTACTTAATCCTCTATATAATACAGAATTTTCTGCTGTTGTTTTAAACAAAAACGCTACAAATAGTATAAAGTTTCATTGAAAAATATATTAAAAACTGACTAAAATGCTACGAATAAAATCAGATGTCTTTATATCAAACCTTATTTGAGATAAGGTGACTTAATTAAATTAACAAAGATTTTAATTAAATTAGTATCAAATTCTTAATACTATATTTGCCTATTAAGATTCTTAATATTTTTATTAAATATAATCTTAATTATTTTTTCTAAATCTTTTCTAATTAACTTACATAATAAATTTTAAATACATTGGCAAATTATAAAAATTGCTTAATCAAATAACTTATCGGGAAAAACTTTTAAACCAATTGCGTAATAACGTAATTTAATGTCATGAGCTATTTACATTTAGTTTGTCATGTTTATATACATGTCAAAAACGTTTTGAAAAATTATTATCTTTCTAAAACTTTTTGGTAGACTATTCAATGTGGAAATAAACAATTATTTTTCATTTTCAGATCCAGTTTTCTTCCCCCCTCGTAAACATGGCGCTGTGCCACTGGGGAGGGGCGTTACCTACTAACGCTAAAGAAATGTCAAAATGTTGTTCTGCTACGCACTATTGTTTCGTGACTTTCCGCGTTAATTGGATATTCAAAATCGTTTTAATACAACGTACTTAATCCTCTATATAATACAGAATTTTCTACTGTTGTTTTAAACCAGATAAATTGATAAAGGAGATAATCGAGTCAAGCCGTAAGTAAAGTGTGTAAATCGCTGTGAATTATAGCTAAGTTAAAGTGTCGCCTTTTCAATGAAGAATGGGGAGAAAAATACTTCTTTGTGGAAACAAACAACCAGAAAGCTAGTTACATGATATGCAACGAAAATGTTGCCGTTTCGAAAGAGTACAATCTTCGGCATCACTATGAAACAAAACATCTGTCAACATATTCGAAGTTTTCTGGAAAGTTGCGTTCTGAGAAATTTGAGTTCAT
>NW_013669435.1:0-6674 GCF_000517525.1 Limulus polyphemus
ATAAAAAAATAAAAAAAAACAGTGTATTAACTGGTAGTTTGGAATGACTTGTGTCCCTTGTTATGACGAAATAAAACAAAAGTGTATACTGGCTTGTTGTTAAGCACAAAGCTATACAATGGGTTATCTGTGCTCTGTCCACCACGGTTACCGAACCCGATTTTTAGCATCGTAATCCTGTTGTAACTATCGCATTTTTATCTGTAGTCTAACGTATGTGGTTATTTTGATAAATACTAGTTTAGAAAATAGCGTATAAAGTAAATTATTCCATTAATTTCTATGTAGTTTTAAATTCGTTTTACTTCACCATATAGTTACCTAAATTGATTTGGTATGTGGATAAGATTGTGACATTTCGGTGAATTCTTTATTCAATTTTATAAAGCAGACCAACAGTTTATTGATTGTATATATATATGTGTTAAAGATCTGTTTTCTTTTTCACCAGAGGTGAAATTGAAGAAGAGTTTGGTTTGTTTGTTATGAATTTCACGCAAAGCTACACGAGGGCTATCTGCCGTCCCTAATTTAGCAGTATAAGACTAGAGGAAAGGCAGCTAGTCATCAACACCCACAGCCAACTCTAGGGCTACATTTTTACCAACGAATAGTGGGATTGACCGTCACATTATAATGCCCTCACGGCTGAAAGGGCGAGCATGTGTAAAGGGATTCGAACCCGCGACCCTAACCACCTGGGCATGGCGGGCCAATTGAAAAGAGAGTCTGTAACGTGGAGGTCTATGCATTCTTTGATTGGCTCCACCCTCTGCTGTGTACTGCAGTTTCGCCTATTCAAGGCTCACCAGCATAGCCTGAGGCCAGCAAACCAAAGAAATGCCATTAGGCCTCTTATAATTGTGAAGCTTATATAATATCTGTAGGGTTTTGAGTCCGTTTTACTTAGCTTGAGGCCAGCAAACCAAAGAAATGCCATTAGGCCTCTTATAATTGTGAAGCTTATATAATATCTGTAGGGTTTTGAGTCCGTTTTACTTAGCTTGAGGCCAGTAAACCAAAGAAATGCCATTAGGCCTCTTATAATTGTGAAGCGTATATAATATCTGTAGGGTTTTGAGTCCGTTTTACTTAGCTTGAGGCCAGCAAACCAGAGAAATGCCATTAAGCCTCTTATAATTGTGAAGCGTACATGATATCTGTAGGGTTTTGAGTCCGTTTTACTTCACCATATCGTGAAAAAAAAAAGAAATCTACAGCTGTATAATATCGAATAATGAATTCGACGAAATGTTATAATATTATTCACGTACTTAAATTCATTTCGGTTACTATGTGGTGAAGTAAAGCAGACTCAAAATCCCATAGATATATTATACACGTCGCCATTATAATAGGCCTAATGGTATTTGTCTGGTTTGCTGATCTTAGCTGTGCTGGTGAGTATTGAACAGGCGAAACTATAGTCCACAGGAGAGGATATAGCCAGTCAAAGAATGCATTAGGTCACTACATACAGATTCTCTTTTCAATGTCAGCTCTAGTGAAAAGGAAAAGAAATATTTACCATATATATATATATATTCCATTAATTTTTCTTCATTTAATGGTGTGCGTACAATTCAGTATTCGATTTTGTATCACACTATAACAGGAGGCTATTCCGTGGGTTCTTAAAGTACATGTGAAATAGGAGTACACTTATTCACAGGGATGATGTACTCTATCTGTCATAGGAGGAAAAGGACTGGAAATAATGGAAAATGTTTTCAAGGCCATGTAGCTTTATTCAGTAACTTTGACGTAAACATTGGTTTGGTTTCTTTGGAACTTCGCGCAAAGTTACACGAGGGTTATATGCACTAGTTGTCCCTAACTTAGCAGTGATAGACTAGAGGGAAGGCAGCTAGTCAACACTACCCACCACCAATTCTTGGGCTACTCTTTTAGCAATGAACAGTAGGATTGACAGTCACATTATAGCACCCCCACAATTGCAAGGCCGAGCATGTTAGGCGACTGGTGTTCAAATCCGTGACCAGCAGATTGCAAGTCGAGAGCCCTAAACACCAGGCCAAGTCAGGATCGGAAACATCAGAGTTTCTGTGGTAAGTAATCTTTAACTTTATGGTAAACGTTTTAATTTAAAATGGTATATTTCTGATATTTTGACAAAAAGAGTATTAAAACCATCAGAGTTCTGCTAAAGTTCTTCTGTATTTATTGGTTATTAATATTTATGAGTCATCATAATAGTTGTAATATTTTCTTGGTAAAAAAAAAAAATAATACCATCACGTTTATTGAGAAAGTTATTGAACCACGAACGGCATTTAAAATTGTTGTTGTCTGTGGAGGATGTGTATACACTTGTTAACATACGTGAAATTCGATGGTCTGTAAGCTACACGGGTGTAATGTATGATAGAAAAGTGGTGATTTTTTACAGTGTCGAAAGAAAAAGAAATGGCGTTATAGACACTTGGTTATAGGCGTACAGATAATTAATGAATTGTGAAACTTTTTGCTTGAATCTTTACAGGAACATTTGTTTGACAGTACTCAACCAGTTACTCAGCTACGTAGTTACCAAACTAATTAGCCAATAAGACAAATAACAAATGTGGAATATGGTAGCTGCAAGTTTGTGACTTGTTGCAGTCCAAGAAAATGGCTCCAGTGACGTGAATCAACCAGTGGGAGGGGTTTTGTATTGTATATTTTCGGTGAAGTGGGCCAAATGCTTCAGCTGGTACAACATGTTCTGAGAAAAGTGTAGTTTTTAAATTCTGCAAATACAGCATGAAAGGTTAGAAATAAAAATTACATAATTTTTTTCCCGTGAATTATGCAATTATGACTGAACTATGTTCGTTGTTGCTTTACGTTGAATCGGTGGTGACATCAACAACATTCTATGTCCGGACTATAACTGAGACTGTTTAATAGTTTATGTACTTTTCCTAGTATATTTTTGAATGTTACGAATTTCATTAAGTATTGAAGTTTAGTAAAATATACCGCTTGTAATCCTTTTGGATTCTTCTGTACTGTTTGTTTGTTTGTTTTCAATTTCGCGCAAAGCTACACGAGAGCTATCTGCGCTAGCCGTCCCTAATTTAACAGTGTAAGACTAGAGGGAAGACAGCTAGTCATCACCACCTACCGCCAACTCTTGGGCTACTCTTTTACCAACGAATAGTGGGATTGACCGTCAGTTTATAACGCCCCCACAGCTGAAAGGGCTAGCATGTTTGGTGGGCGGGGATGCGAACCCGCGACCCTGTTTTCGTAGGGACATCCGTTTCCATCTCCAACCGGTTAAACAGATATAGCATGGAAGCAACCTGTGTATATGTGACTTGCGTTACTCTTTCCAACTTGATTATTTTGCCTATTGTTGCCTGGGAAAATGTGAACAACTTTTACACTGATCTTCGTGTTTATGAATTCGTAATTGTTAGAAGCTTTGTTTGTTATTGTTGTGCAGGTAGATCTAAAGTGTTTTAATGATCTTAACACTGTAGGTACCTGACCAGCACTATATAGATGTGAGGCATGGACCCTTACAAACAGATTGAAAAAGAGAGAGTATAAGCCTTCGAAATGAAATGCTTCAGAAGACTCTTGCGCATTCACCATACTTTACAAAGAACCAACAAGCCAGATAAAGAGGAAAATGTACACAAAATCAACATCTATGAATCGTTAACTGAAACTAGAAGAAGAGGATAAGTACAGTGGTTTGGTAATGTGATGAAAAAGCATGGCACCCTTACTATTCTACGTGCAACCGAGGAAGAGAAGCACAAAATGGGAAAACCAAAAAACATAAAGAAATGGACTAAAACCTCAACGATATAATGTTTGGGAATGGATGAAAATCTGGAAACCTGAATGAAAGGTGCCCCAATAATCGGAATAGTAATAGGTCTGACTAGACTACAAGATGCTGCGCTTTACGTATCATGGCTGGGAATGACTTGTTACAAATTCGTTCATATTCCTTTGTTTTCCCATGCCATTAAATACAAAAGATCTCTATTTTGGATATTCTAAATACCTGATCTGAGCAAACCCTTATGATCTTAGTGTATGAATATTTTAGGTCGGAAAAGGCAGTTAGATACCCTTCCAAAATGTCAAAATGTAGTTTTGATATGTGTCGTTCCACTGCGACTTTATATCGGCTGTGATTATCTCGTGATTTGTGTGGGTTCGTTATAAGAGTCACAGCTAACCATTTAGTGTGAATAATGGGTGGTAGGGTGCTGACGACTGCCTGCCTTCCCTTTGGTCATTATTTGAAAATTAAGAATGACAACAGATATCATATGTAGCTTTGCAGTAAATTAATTCAACGTAAACAAACCCAGTATGTTCCAAAATGCAAAAACAATGGACGTACTTGTTGTTCAGTCATTACAGGAACAATCATTGTTGATATTTAGAGAATCAGCAAAAGCTAATTAAATTTCTCAACAGTAAGAGAGGACACATTTATGTGGTGAAGGCGAATTAAGGAACGATCCACCTTACCATTGCCAAGAAGCAAGCACATATTATATGTGCATACAGAGGCCTACGTCACCAGTGGTAAATTTGTAAATGTTATTATGGAGAAAGTTAGAGATGGTTAGAAATGGATTGTCTTCAAAGTTTGAATTCAAACACGGCCAGCCAAAAATCACGACGAAGGTCAAGAAAAGGGTAATCAGCTACTACGTAAAGGACAGAGAAATAGGCACATCTCACTTCAGTAAAACAGTTACACATACATACTTAGATGCTATCAGTTTTATGTAAGTGATAAGTAGGGGTTGTGTGATTGAAAATATTACTACAGTATAATTTATAAGGCACAAAAGGTGTACAAAGAAACAGTAAAGAACAATTAAGTAATGAGATGCATGCAGAAGGTGTAATTAAGCGTTGCATGCAGATAGAAACAGGGTAAAATAGGTGGAAGTGCAAACATAAAGACAACCAAAAGTAATTCTAAGATAATGATATTCATAAACTCTTTCATTTGCAAGGTGATTACAATAATGCAATCCTGCTCGAATTTTATAATACTATTAGATAAAAATCATTAACTTGCATTTAACGGGACAACGCGTAAGACACACTTTAGAGGTTCACTTATATTGATTAGTTATGTTTAACTGAAGATAAGAATAGACAAAACTGTAATTTCGTTCTTGTTGCCAAATAAAGACAATCTGTAAAAAATGACACAGAGCCCCATTTATCCAAGTCAATTTCCAAATCAAACAGTGTAACAATGAAAAGACATGGCCTTGATTTCATCCCTAGGAACTTTTACGAGACTGTGGGTAAGGGGAAGAGTGTGTGTCATTCAATGTGATGCAAAAAGCCTTGTTGTGAAGATAACTGCTTAACCACAGTAAAATTCACTTTCTGCAACCTAACTGATTGAGCTTTCAGAATAAACCATCAACTCACATAAAATCTAAAGCAGCTTGTATATCAAGGAAGACAGTAAATGTCATAGCCTTTGTTAGGCAGGGTAATTTAAATAGTTCTTTGAAGGCCAACCAGGCAACTCACCTGTTTTGTCCATGTTTCAAACATTATGGTAAGAGGAGAGAGAGAGACAGTTTAAATATTCTAAAGGCCAAATAAACCATACGTTTGAAGGTTGAGCAATACATGATAATAAGGAAAGAGGATGAAGAGTGAAAGGATTGGGTGTACCAAGGGACTTTAAACTTGCAATAACATCAGCATGAGTCCAGACAGGAAGGCAAACACCACTTAGTCAATTATTATTAAAACAGTTTAAGAGAAAATGTAATAAAGGTTTATTTACGTGTGTGGTAATGTCAAGGAGTAGTATTTTGTTTATGGAGAGCAAGACCGAGTTCATCAAAGGTAAAAGGAGAATAGGTCAGTCAGGATGGCTTTTCTACAAGCACCTCCACAGATGATGTTTGTTTGTGTTTAATATTCCACAAAGGTACACAAGGGTTATCAGTAGCTAATCATCTCTAATTTTAAACTAACAGAATATAAGAAAGGCACCTAGTCAACAGCATCCACTGTAAACTATTGGTTACTAAATTTGACCATCACTCTTATAAGAGGAGCAAAGTTTACTTTTGTTTTTTTGCGACAATAAGATGCAAATCATGGACATGATAATTAGAACAAGATGCGTGATTCAGCAGAAAGCAGAGTGTTCAGTGAGAAGTAAGAGAAGCTTTCAACCTAAAATGGTAAATAGAGAAGGTAACCATTAGAGTTGAAAAAAATATGACTAGCATCAGAAAGATTAAAACTCTTTGTAGGTTTGAAAGCCTTGTAGGTTAATTTGTCCATTCTGCATAACTAGTTGTCCTACTACTCCTTTCAGTTCTTCTAGATTATCTTCAGAGAGAGAGAGAGAGAAAGTTAATCAATACTACTCGATCTGATGATTCTGTAACGTTTAGACTATGTCTTCAGTTATTTTACTGAAACTTTAATCACTTCAAGTTATATTGTCAATTGCAGAGCTTCCTTTCGAGACATACAGCTACTTTGCTTCAGCCTAATTCTCATATCCTCGTATGTTCAGGAATCTATAAATTGAATAGAGTTGTTTAAACATTTGTTTAACAACAAGTAAATGAACGAATGAAAGAATAGACCATTCTAAGCTTTTACTTGTTGTTAAACAAATGTTTAAACAACTCTATTCAATTTATAGA
>NW_013669435.1:7466-10451 GCF_000517525.1 Limulus polyphemus
GTGAGTGTAAAACACTTAAATACACCATTTCGATTTTCGATACCTCACTATTATATAGGCTTGGTTTGGTCTGAAGTTTCGGGATATACATCGAAGGTGATTCAGAGATTGGATTTTGGAACAATTGTTTCGAGATTGAAAAGATCGGATTTGATATCGGTTCTGCAATTCGTCTTGTTACTCGAGTGTGGTTCGTTTTGGTGAGAGTTTTTGACAGTTATTACTTACTTGTTTATTACCTTTCATTTGTGTCCATGCATTCTGACTTGCCTCAAATTGTTGAGCGCTCAACTATGTCGGATCAACCATGTCAGTCGCCTCATTGTGTTCGTCCAAAACCTTATTCCCGACCCACGGAGGGTGTACCTTGGAAGCCTGCAACCCTTGGTGTTTCTTCATCCTGGGCCGACTGTTTGGACTCGGATAGCTCTTCAACTACTAGGGATGTCCCGCAGCTGTCGTATGCTGCTGTTGTCTCATCGTCGTCAACTGATTCAACTACCTCTCCTGTCTCTCACCTGTCTCCTGCTGGTTCTACTTCGTCTGCCGTTCCTGCCTCTACCACTGTTACTCAGTCGGTTCCTGCTTCCACTCGATCTGGCTATTCTGGTGAAGCGCTCAGACCTATGAAAACTACTGAGGCTCCTCAGATTACTGTGATCCTACTTTTGGGCATGGATCCTCCGTATTTCTCTACCAGGACCCTCTTTCTCGAACTTTCTAAATACTGCCTTCGTTCTGACGTTCATCAACTAATTCCAACAAGAAATGGCATAATTGCGAAAACTGGTAGCCCTCAATTGTGTGATATACTGCGTAACAAAATGGGACTGCTTAATCTGGGTCAATCTACCATGCTCACTCAACTTCGCTCCCCTGCTCTAAAACAACAACCCCCTCCTCGTCGTACACCTCTTTGCTCTTGTGTCATCCGTGGTATGGATCCTGGCATCACTGAAAAAGATATCATTTCCAAACTTCTACTTGAAAATATATCAGTCAAGCGTGCATTTCACATTCAAAATTCCTCAGGTCCTACCTTCATGATTCGTGTTCTGGCTGAGAATAGTGACACTATAGATTATCTCCTGTCTAATGGAGCATTTCATTTCCATCAACGCCATTGGGTTGAAGCTTCCCATTCCCCCACCCCCACCCAGGCTCTGCACCGTGAGAGGTGCCTTTTATACAACTCACATACCACTGCTAAATTCTCTAACCAACCAGTTTGTTCTCATTGTCGCGGACCTCATCTTCTTCGCCAATGCTCTCGCTTAAGCTCTCCTCCCCTCTGCAACACTTGCCATCTTGATCATCCTACATACTCCTCTAAGTGTCAGGGTAAACCTCCCCCAAGACTGGTGATCCTGCTTTTGTTGCTCCAATGCATACCACTGATATCATTACCCCTCCATACAACTCTGTTGCTATGTCTCCTACCATGGAGGATATCATCTGGTTCATCACATTAATACTACATAATGTCCTCCCCTTCCAACATACGTTCGTTCTAGATCATATTATCCGTGCTGCTAAGTCTGTCTTTCGCCTTCACATGCAGACCACTTATTCTGGACTTAACTCTCACTTTCTATTTCGTCGTCTATGGGATCCGGCAGAGACTACAAATTGAAGTTTTTATTTATCAATATTCGCTCTCTTCTTCATAACCTCCCCTCCTGGAGATCTTGTTAGACAGTGGCTCCTATGATTGTGTTCTCCTTAATGAAACTTTTCTGAAACTCACTCAAAGGATCCAGCTGTCAGGATACACTATTCATCGTCATGATCATCCTATGGGTCGGGCCCGAGGAGGTGTGGCAATTGCTACACGTACTCGCCTTCCAGTGCATCTACATTCCCTTCCACAGTCCACTTACCCTGAGCATTTGGTAGCCACTATTTACTTCCCATCTCGTATCATCACTATTGCAACTATCTACAATCGTCCTGGAGTTCCCTTGCCCAATGCCTTTCTGGACCACTGTTTTTGCAGTTATGTTCTTCTTGCTGATGTCAACTACCACAGTAGGACCTCTGCCGAACTTGTCCATGTTCAATCCTCCTTATGTTCTTTTTCTGGTCCTTTGTTACTCTGCCTGCCCCTAGTCGTCCAATTTCTCATTCGTCACCTGATATTGTCTTCGTTTCTTCCACCCTGGTTCCTTTTATCACTCTCCAGATGTGTCCTCTGATTGGTAGTGATTATCTCCCCATAGAACTTTGTGTCTGTTTGCAGTCCTTGTCTGTTCCTTGTGCTTCCCGTCGGACTCATCTAAATTTTCGTTCTGCCGACTGGAAATCTTATGCTTCATACATTGCTAGTACCATACCAGATATGAATCGACCTCTTACTAAAGCAGCCGATGTTGACTCCTTCGCCACCTTACTCACCACTCTTCTCTCTGATGACAGTGCTTTACACATACCGACTTCTTCTTCAGCTCCCTATAAACCAGCCTTACCTTGTACAGCTGTAGATCTGTTACATCACTCTTTCACTTTATTGCATGAATACCGTCGGTTTCATGATCCTTTGTTGCTGCAAAGATCCTGGGGTCTTCAATGTACTGCCCATAATTTTGTTCGGGCAGTCCGACGTCAGCGGTGGCATCAGGCCTGTAACAAACTCGGTCATTCCTCGTCTTCCTCACAATTCTGGAACTGTTTTAAGCTCTTCACAGGTCAACGATGCTCCTATCCTATACTTGTTGATGGTGTTGCACCTTCATCTTTGGACAAGGCCAATGTTTTTGCTGATTTTCATGAACAGAACTTTCAAGTACCGGAACATCATATTCTTGACTACAGTAACACTACAACCACCGTTAACTCAACCATTGCCTTCCTCGTTGACTTTACTCCTAGTTCTTCTTATGTTGTTGACTAATGATTTCTTACATGCTCCCATTACTGCAGCTGATGTCCAGTGGGTGCTGAAGAACAGACATAACTCTGCCCATGGTCCTGATGGCATCACATACT
>NW_013669435.1:11443-13347 GCF_000517525.1 Limulus polyphemus
GGTCGTAACCCTCCACCAGCCTGACGGTCCCCCCGGGATCGGAATGAAATAACGCTTATGTTGTTGTTGTGTTGTTGTTGAAGTTTCATTTGTGGTAGTGTCCAGGGTCACTGATGAGGAGTGGAATTCTCCGAAACTAGTCTGGCCCACAGACACACCCTCAATGAAAGAATTGACCATTCCAAGCTTTTACTTGTTGTTAAACAAATGTTTAAACAACTCTGTTCAACTAAGTACATTACTGTACTTATTAAAATGATATATGCAGCATTATGTATTTCTTCGAAGCAAGGAGGTCGATTCATTGAAGATGAATCGGTTGCAACCTTTAAAAATATGCTTGTATATCTTATGTGTTAACTCTGTGTGTTTAGTTTCAAATAGTCATAATTAGTAAATTTGATAAACTTTTCTGTTGTTATGGTTTAGTAAATTGAAAATGTATATTATAGTAACGCCAGTAGATGGAGGCACACACCAAGTAAGGGATCAGTGATAATTATGATGATTATTTTGCATTGATAGCTTAGCACATGGATTTAGAACTAACCTAAATCTCCTGAATCTTCAGTTGACCGCACCTTGTGACACATTATTAGGGTTACGGCCGAAAATATCTATAACAGCGAGAATACCGGACTGTTAAATGAATGGATTCTTTTAATCATTACAGGATTTTGTTTTATGTTCTTTCATACTCCTAATTAGACCGGTTTATTAAATTAAGTACATTACTTACTAGGTTATGTCTTAGTTCAGTTCAATATAGGTAGCTTCCTTCGATTATAAAATTCTGTGATTATAAATACAATGAATGGGGGAAAAATTACAAGCATTTGAAATAATAACATAATGAATTGCAAAGATTAATGATGTTAAGATGGTTCATTGGCTGGTTTCACATGTACATGTGTTCACCAACTCGCCACCGTGTAAACACTTTAAGACAACCTTACCATAACAATGATTTGTTTATTTTACAAGTATGACACATGGATCTTTCGATTAAAGACAAATAAATTATATTATCTATGTTATTGAAAATCATTTCCTAGCTCCAATCAATCGAGCAGTTTCTGGCTTGTTTGTTCTAGACAGTTTTATATTTAACGCCAGTGGAAGTAAGGTTAAGAAGTTTGGTGTTTGAGGAATATGTTTACAGTTATCACAATGTGTTGAATAGACTGTGTATATCAACTGTGGTCTTACGGGGGAGGTTTTGTTCACATTAAAGTTGTAACGAAAATTTAACCCAGATATCATAACCTGATATTTCGACATATTTTCAGAAATGGAATTTTGTTTAAATTATTTTTTGTGCATGGAGTGATATTTGTAACTTAACATAGAAACTTATAAGTGAAATGGACACAGTATGCAGCACAATGTGGCTTTGCTCTAAATCAAACAAACGTTGACTCGAAAATTGAAACTTAGCTCGCGCACGACAGTAAACAACTTTAACGTTTGTTTGTTTTTGAATTTCGCGCAAAGCTACACGAGGGCTATCTGCGCTAGCCGTCCCTAATTTAGCAGTGTAAGACTAGAGGGAAGGCAGCTAGTCATCACCACCCACCGCCAACTCTTGGGCAACTCTTTTACCAACGAATAGCGGGATTGACAGTCACATTATAACGCCCCCACGGTTGAAAGGACGGGTATGTTTGGTGTGACGGGGATTCGAACCCGCGACCCTCAGATTGCGAGTCGAGTGCCGTAACCACCTGGCCATGCCGGGCCGAACTTTAACGTAACAGACATAAAATCATTGCTACAATGCAGTTTAAAGACTATATATATTTAACGTAACAGACATAAAATCATTGCTGCAATGCAGTTTAAAGACTATATATATTTAACGTAACAGACATAAAATCATTGCTGCAATGCAGTTTAAAGACTAT
>NW_013669435.1:13772-15390 GCF_000517525.1 Limulus polyphemus
ATAGTCTTTAAACTGCATTGCAGCAATGATTTTATGTCTGTTACGTTAAATATATATAGTCTTTAAACTGCATTGCAGCAATGATTTTATGTCTGTTACGTTAAATATATATAGTCTTTAAACTGCATTGTAGCAATGATTTTATGTCTGTTACGTTAAAGTTCGGCCCGGCATGGCCAGGTGGTTACGGCACTCGACTCGCAATCTGAGGGTCGCGGGTTCGAATCCCCGTCACACCAAACATACCCGTCCTTTCAACCGTGGGGGCGTTATAATGTGACTGTCAATCCCGTTATTCGTTGGTAAAAGATTTGCCCAAGAGTTGGCGGTGGGTGGTGATGACTAGCTGCCTTCCCTCTAGTCTTACACTGTTAAATTAGGGACGGCTAGCGCAGATAGCCCTAGTGTAACTTTGTGCAAAATTAAAAAACAAACAAACAAAACAATACTAAACTTTACACATTATATAGGCTACACCAACGTGACGTTTAGGCGGTTTGTTTAACTATTATACGTGATGTACGTTTTTTGGGGGTGGTTAATTAAAGTGATCCAAAACGCAACACTAATGTTTTTACGACCTAATAACTTTCTTTGGATACTCCACACACATAAATAAAGATATGTCAGAGAAGTAACTTTCAACAGATAAAATCTTGTCATATCTTTTCAGAATAAACATTTATGAATTTCTTCCTCCTTAGTAAATAAAAAATCGCGCTAATCACTTTGACGCTGTGGATGCATTATGATAGTGACTGTCAAATTCCCTATTCAATTAAATAAACCATAAAAGTTGATTAGGAAAGACTAGTGCAATTGGCTCTTGAGTAAGTCTGTGCCAATATCTGAAACAATAAGTCAATTCTCCCTCACTCATTCTCGACTTTTACAGCACTTCACCCTATTCCGTTTTTTTTTTTTTTGCACTGACGAGACCTACTTTTATTATTCTAATAAACATACATGTTTATCTCCGCCCTCCTGACATAGACAGTTATACAGTATGATGCCTGGGAAAACCATGTACAATCAGTATATGTTAGGTTTTTTATATGGGCCTGATTCTTTACAGTAGGTGTCTGTGACTTGTTGGCGATAGCTTTCTACAATAAACAAACAGCACACGGTCTACTTATTTTGAAATAAATAAAACTATATACAAACGTTCGTTACACTGTTGGTTATCACAGATGTATTCAGAGCTTTAAATAACTGTCTATTTTTTGTCAAAGTCCACCCAGGCTAGTTCGGTTACTTTGGAAAACAATTGGCAAGATGAATTATTCCTCTCTACTCTATTATTACAATACAGTATGTGATCATTTCACTTTAAAAATCACCACTATATACTATTATGGCTAAACTTACAATCACTCAGTCTAAAATCTATCTTTCGAACTACATTTTCGACGCGTATTTATACTCCGACAGAGATCTAGAACATTCCACACATACCAGATATTATGATGCAATAATAATCAAATAAAACAATGAGAAAAACTCAGAATGTTCTAATAACATGACGCAATAATATAACAATTACCAATTCATAACTATTGTTTGTTTGTAATTAAGCACAAAGATATACAATGGGCTATCTGTGCTCTGCCCACCA
>NW_013669435.1:15400-46476 GCF_000517525.1 Limulus polyphemus
GCCCACCACGGGCATCGAAACCCGGATTCTAGCGTTGTAAGTCCGCAGACATACCGTTGTGCCACTGGAGGCTCATAACTATTGAATACACAATGTATGATTTGTAAAAAGTTGCGTAAACAAACCTGCAATAAACAAACTATCCCTTCTAAAAATAACTAAATTTAACACTCGCTCTATACTTAAACTGAAACAGTCTTGTATATCTAACAGTATACCACAAAATATATTTAAATTTTTTGCATAATTTGAATAGCAATTAGCTTTTCTGCCTATCTTAATACACTTAAATATGGATCTAAATTAAATTATATTTTTATTGTGTCAATTAAATATATATATTTATCTCCATGACTTCATTGACAAAGGGGCCAGAGCCATACAATGGGCTATGTGATCCCTGTCCATCGCGAGAAAGCGAACCTTGGATTCTTATTTTTAAGTAAAGTCATTACTAAGCGTGTAATTGCTTATTTTCAAGGTGTAATGAACAAGTGATGTTTAGAAATACTTGATGATGAAATTAAATTCGTAATTTTAGATGTGTTTTATTATTATTCTCCGATGGGTAAGCAGTAAGTTAACAGAGTTACAAAACTAAAATCCGGGGTTCGATTCCTCGCGCTGGACAGAGTGCAGATAGCCCATCATATGGCTTTGAATTTTTATCTGATGATTAAGCTCTATAAGCGACTCTTAAATGCTTTCATAAAGTATTCAAACATTTTCTGTGCGTGAACGATATTTTTAGACTTTTGTACATTGAAGTTTGGACTCTTATCACAATTATAACATAATTTCTAGTAGTACATTTCGTTGGAAGACAGTAAGTGAAAAAACAAAAAAACAGTTAACGAAGTTAGTTTTATCAATATGATAATACCTTTCAATTGATCGATCTGTCACCACCACCTCAGTCCAGAAACAATACATACGAAAATAGCATATAAAGAATCAAAAGGGTACCTGATGATGACAAAACCTTGTCGAAACGTTGTACATTTGCTGTTATATTAAAGTTTTTCTTCATTACCCATTCAAGCCGTCTCCAGCCATTATATAAAGAATCAATTGTCACAGTACGTTTACTTCCAAATATTTATTACATATTTTACTATATGCTTATGTTTTGTTTCTCATACAAGCAATGTATGTTAAAAATTCTGCATACTGCGACAGATTTTCGTCTCCAACATATTTTTTTTTTACTTGAGAATTAAACCTTTATACATATAACTTTATGATCAGGTGAATAACGTGAGGGGGTAAAAAGTAATTTTCCTAATGACATTCATACCTGTTTTTATAAACTATATATTTCTTTAAGCATTTCTCTTAATAATCCATCACGTATTTTAAGCCACAGATGAAAAACGATATAATTTCAGATACTTTTGCCTGACGCAAGTCGCTATTCAGAAGGCCTTTCGTCAATTTGGTTGGACAATGATAAGAGCTAAAAATAACATTAAATTTTGTGTACGAGTATTTTTTTGGTTAGAGATTTGGCCGCCATCATAACTTATGCAAAATATTTGCATATTTCACGCCAAAAAAAAAAAAAAAGACGGAAAGAAAGATACAGGCGGTGATGGAAAACTTGTGCGTTTAGTATAAGTAATTTTCTATTTTACATCAGTTAATTACTTAGTTATTATCAATAAAGTCTAAACCTAAATTTACCTGATTTTTTGTCATAAAAGAACATTCATTTAGTTTTCAAACAGATAGAAAACATTTCCAGAAACGAAAGGAACGTATAAAGAAAATATTGAAAAAAGAAACCTCAGCTCTAAGATTTGTTCTTAAGTCTTCTAGTTCTAAACTTTACATTAGACGTCTTTGCTCATCTCTGCAGGAGCCACTTCTAATCACTTCATACAAAACCATAAATGATGTAATTATTTTATAATCTGTTCTGTTCAGTCCAATCGTGTTTAAATCTTGCCTGCCACTATCTTCATAGTTGTGCTTCATTAGTAATATGACATCATATAAGGGTGAGATTCACGATTTTAGTAATAAAATCATTAACATAAAAGGAAAATCACTTAAGAAACAGATGATTGTATTATCAAGAGGTGATAGTTTATCAGTTAATACAAGCCTATGCTTTGTGATGGGCAGAATATATATATATATATATACAAAGTTGATAAGTGCTTTATCTACAGCCGAATTTCCTCTATTGCGCAGAAAATAAGTTGGAACACTTTTCAGTCTTTGCAAATAAATGTCACAAAATTACAAAATATCATTCTAAAATAATTTTGTGTTAAAATTTATTGTATATGACATCATTCCCGACGCATTTGCAATATACAATTTGTAAAACGTAAGTACGACTGGAATTCATATTCCAGCCTTTCAATGTTGTTGATTTTGATATCGAACGAAATGCTTTGTTGGCAGTGTCGGCAGATAAAAAAAAAAAGAAAAAATGCAATGTTGTTTTTGCAAACCTCTAACATGAAATTTGTAGGTAGTGAATTGTGAGGAATGTTAAAAACAAAAACGTTCAACAAAGAACGATTTTTTTATTATGAATATCAGGCATATTGTTTCTATTGCTTCAACAGCTTTCGGCGTTTAACACCGTACTATATCCTAAATTTTATGAAGTTATTCATAATAACTTAACAATAACAGTAAGAACACTGAAATTATTGGTTTTAATACTTGATAAATAAAGAACTACAATTAATTTGATGTTTTAATTTTGTTTTCAATTCTAAAATTGTAATTTGATAGCTAACTGAAATTTTTATTTCTATTTAACTTTGAATGAACTACCCAAAATGTTTCACTTACAATGAATTAAAATACATACATGACCTTGTTTCACCTTTAAATACGCCTTCCCACCTAGCAACGCATGCCATGTTACATGCCAAATCAATGGTAGCTGTACAGCTGTCCATGTAACAGTCAAGGTAGAGCACGTGGGTATCCTTTACACCGAGATTCAATAAACATGTTATGATTGGATGCTCGTTTCGGCTATTTCCGGCTGTAGTCCGAATTACTGACATTTTGTTTATAAGCCAATCAGAAGGACGATGACGTCATTCACTGTACAAAATTTGGGTGTCCGAGGGTGTTTCGTATCCTTGTCGGCTCGAGCAGTGAGTAACGTGAATGATACGGAACAAAACAAACGTCACAGACGAAGGACGAGAAGCCCTGGATAGTAGATATTGGTGTTGTGTGATCGCCATATTCTTGTGTGTTTTTTAGGAGACTTTTACACATCATTTTAAAGTAATAATGAGCATTGCTGATTTACTGCAAGCTGCTGAATATTTAGAAAGACGCGAAAGGGGTAAGTATACATGCATAGTTACAGCTGACATACTATAATAAATTAATATGCGTTTTTGATTGTGGAACTATCATCCTCGGATGCGTAAACAAACACTGAAACTGAGTTCTTAAGTCTTAAAAGAGTTCCTAAATTGTAAGGTTAGGCCTAACTCAGCCAAGTACATCGTGAGAGTGAGACGATCAGCTGATGTGAATGTGCGATGTCTATATGAGTTGTAGTTTACAGATAATTATGTGAATTTAATAATCAAAGATTTAAAATTTTTCAACCGATGAAGTGTTAATTTTAGTACTTTTACTATAGTATATAGAAATATTTTCTCCTTTCTTTTGCAGAGGCAGAACATGGATATGCTTCAACAATGCCACATCCAAACGATCTCGCACGCAGACGACAAAAGTCAAAGAAGGCTCAGGGAAATAGGTATGTTAATTAAAAATTAGTAAGCTTTAAAGCAGACGTATTTGAACATACAATATTATGATTAACTCCTAATAGTAATAAGTGAAAAATAAATGTTCTTCTGTATTTGTCACTCTGAGGCTATAATTGTTTGTGCACTCGCATACCTCTTGACATCGTATTCGTAAAGACGGACTCTAATTCTAAATACTCTGAAACTAAAACTCTTTATTTCAAACTTCTTCACGTTTAGGTTTTAATTTTAAAATAAATTAGTTTGAATCTATTTTAATGTTAACTTGATAGGTTAAACATCTAATTTAATGAGAAAGCAGTACAGTGAATAGGAGCTATTTAGTAAAGTTGCACAGGGCCTATTTTGTACTTGTAAGTTGTAGTAGTTGTAGAGTAGCATTGTAATTAATGTTTTTTTCTCATATCATTGCAAATAGTAGTGTTTAGAGTTTTTGTGGACTTGTGTAGTTTTCCAGCTGAAATATCTTTATGAAATGATTATATGGATGAAATAAACTTGTAATAAATGAAAGATGTGCATCTTTCAGGGGAAAAAATCACTTTTAAATTAAAGGATGCTGTGATTTATAAAAACTGAAAAGTCAAAACAACTATCATAAAGGCTAATAGGGGTTATGAATGCTTTGTTGCTCAAAACATCAATTTTAAATTGAAAGATTTTTTATTCAAACATTAAGTGTCAGTAAAATAAGTCAAATATAATATTGATCCTGTAAGAACTGTAAGGAAGAAGAAAACTTCCATACGAGGGCATCTCATTTGATAGCTTTATCTTTCAGATAGCTTTTCATAAAATGCTTTGCAAGAAATTGATTTGTAAGTTAGGTGTTTGTGAGATTGGTGAAAAAGCCAAGAAGTGGATTGAAAATTGGCTTATTATTATAAAACAAGCAGTAATGATAAACTGGCATTTTGGTGACTGGGTAAATGTATTTTTGGAGGGGTCTGTTTTAGGATCTTTATTTTTTATTATTTATGTTAATAAATTGTTCAACAGTTTTTTTAGGCAATAGTATTTTTAGATTTCCTGATGAAAGTAAATGATTCTTTTTCGAAAGATTTATTTATCGAAAAAGGCATTTGCTCAGAACATGGAAAATAACTTAATTAGAAAGGGCTTACATTTTATGTGACAGAAACATTGGTATCATGAGAAAGATTTAGGTGTTTTGTTGTTAATCCTAAAGCCCTCTCCTGTGTTTAACTTTGTTGAAAAGAGCTGTTATAATAGTTATTGGCTAGGTTTTACATATAATCAGTTTAAAACATTTACTATTGGTCTGTCATTTCTTTGTAAATACATTTACGAATCCTAAATTGTCACCATTGGAAGATAAGAATATAAGGAAAAGCGAGGCCATTTGCTCAATTGAGATCACCCCTCACCCAGAAAATAAACCCTTAAAGAAATACCATTGAAATAATTTGATCGAAGTTAGGTTTATCCTTTTATATCCACATACCTTTACAAAAACATTTAAAAATAAAACAAAAAATACACATCATAGCATTAGAGTAAAATAAAATTACAAAACTTTTTAAAATTAACTGAATTAAAAATGACTTATGACACACAAAATGACAAGTGGCTTTTGTATATATTAGATTTTAATCATTGGAAAAAGAATAGTTTGACTTTTATATAAAGTTATGAAAATCATACCAAAGCCATAGTCAAAATCATATTTTCAGTTTAGTTTATTCTCCACATTATTATTATATCAAGTGTATACATGTCATTTCTAATGTTAAAAAGCATTCTGGAAGAAATTGGAAAAGTTTCTCAGCATTTTAATTATTGCTAATTATCTGGGGTAGCAATAAAGAACTGTAGGCAGTGGCCGTCCAAGGTCTCGTTAACATTATCTTGTCATCCAAACCTTGATCAGTAATGACCCAGCAGGAATTTTTGAAGTATATTCGATTTATCTATTTCACGAAGTTGTCTTATTCAAGTGGTTTTGTGGTAATGAGAATATTTCACAAATCCACCAATATTTTGTAAGTACCAAAAGTTATTTTTTCTAGTTACATCATATAATCTAAAGATTAATGTTTAAACACCGTAAGAAGATTAAGCACCTAAAGCCAATAAGCTTAAGGTTTATGATAAAAAATCGAGCACAAATTTGAGACTTAAAAATTAATTTCAGATACCACCATTAGTTAAGTTTGGGAGAAAGAAAGAAAAAATTGTTTTATTCAAAAACGTAATAATAAAACATAAAAACTTACCAAAAAAATCTAATAAAAAACATATGAACTATAGTCATTAACTTGTAACTCAGCTGTTTTAAAATTTGCCAAGAACTTCGAAATGTCTGTCATGCTGAGTGTGTGCATAAACTAAGATGTAAATTTTTTTTAAAAAGTGAAATTCAAGCCAGCCTTTGTGAATGTTCAAAGTATTGTATATATATATATATATATATATATACTTAAGGCAACAATATCAGGTCATAATTTTGTTGATAAGTGATACAGATAATTGGAGCATTACCAAAAGACAACTGGTTTTTATGTATATTAGCAATGTTGATTATGCAAGAAATTGAACAAAAAAAAGGGTTACTAAATATCTCGTATTCTTTAGAATATTTCAGCTGTGAAGAAGGGCTTAAATGATTGGACTTGTTTTTACTGGAACATAGAAGTTTCTTTGTTCACATGATCAACATTAACTTATCCTTAAGTGAACTGCAAAAAAGTTGAGGATTAAATTATTTTTTTAAGAAATTAGATGAGGTACTAATGTTTTTTTGTTGTTTTTTTTATTAAGGAGAATATATATATCTATTGACTTATTTTAAAACTGGAATAATTTTTCATTAAATTTGAATTTTGTAAGAGGTTGGGAAGAATAAAACTCCTGATCCTGATAAGAATTATTCTAAGACCATCAATAAACTCAGTAAGGTATTGGTGGAAGCTTTTAGGTGTGACTTTGAAAAGTTTCTTAACATTGTAAAACATTCTGAAGATTACAAAGTGGGACCAGGCATGGCTTAAAAACTTAGTATGTTTGGACTGTAAATCCCAGGGTTCAGGGTTTGCAGCAGGTTCATGCACAAATACACACATTGCACTTTAAAGTAATGGTTGTGCTATAGGAGTGACAGTGAATGCTGTTAACTAGCTGCCTTTCCACTAGTCTGTCAATTCAAAATTAAGGATGGCTATATGCAGATGGCTTTGTCAAGCTTTATTGGAAAATTCTGAAATATTGCAAAAAGCAAAGATTGGAAAGTTTGCCAGTGTGATCTATGTTTTAAAAGAAAAGAACCAGGTTAGAACTTTAGAAATTATAGATAAGCCTACTAGATTGAATTTTGTTTTAAGCAAGATGTTACATAATTAATCTGTTTTTAGAGATTGTTTGAAAAGCACTTGGGAACTGGGCATTTTTCTTTTCTTATCTAGTGTTTTGTTTTTTAATAAGCTGTTTTTGCTTTTCATTAAAAAGGTACTTTGATTTTGTGTAATTTGATATTTAGAAAGTCTTTCATAAGAAGGTTTGGTTCCTATGAAGTTGCCCCCAGTTGCACAGCGGTATGTCTGCGGACTTACAATGCTAGAATCCGGGTTTTGATACCCATGGTGGGCAGAGCAAAGATAGCCCATTGTGTAGCTTTGTGCTTAATTACAAACAAACAAACCTATGAAGTTGGTGGAAAATTTAAGAAGTGGATAAAAATTAGTTTGTTGGTGAAATGTAAATAATAGTTCTTAATGAAGGATTTCCTGACTTAATACAGTGTTTCCAGTAGGTTTGTCAGGAATCTGTACAGTATCTTCAACAGTACTGTTTTTAAATAGGGATATGATGCTAAGATTATAGAAGAGATTAGTACTATTAAGTTTCTTCTGTTCAAAAAGATATGGAAGTGTTAGTGATTAGACAGAAGTGTGGAAAATGACTTTTAATATTGAAAAACAATATACTTTGGATGTGGAATTTTGAAGAAACATGTTTCGTGTAAGAGGAAAGTTTTTATTGTGGATAAGAAATGGGTGGTCAATTTATAGAATGAGTTCCTGTTGTATCCACCACTTTACAGGAATTTAAGAGGATAATTTGATAATTTCTTTTACTCTAAAGGGTGGGTGTGTAAAAAGACAATCTCTAAGGGCCAAATTGTCTCCTATTGTCTATCTTGTGTTAAATCCCAAGCTTTATTTTTCAGAAAGTTATTGATTCTCCCTCTGAAACTACTGTGAAGTGCTGGTCTCCCCTGTTATCAACATAAGTTAATCATACTGTTGAGAATATAAGTGTCTTAATTGGTAGCCTAGCCTGTTTTGTCAAAATTTTAAACTTGTCCTCTCATCAGAAATCACAGTCCTTTGTGAATAATCTTGTAACATCAGTTAAATTGCTTCTAACTTTTCTCATTAGAAAAAGGGATCTTAACCTATCCCTATGAGATAACTCTTCCATCCCTGGATCATCCTTGTGGTCCTTCTCTGAATCTTTTCCAATAAGTCAGTTTTATTTTTTTATACAAGAAGACCAAAAGTTTACATAATATTCCAAGTGACGTCTAACTAATGATTTTTATAGAGAAGATAATTACCTCTTTTGGCATGTAATCAATATGCCTGTAAATACATCCTAAAATTCTATGAGCTTTATTACTGTGAAGCTTTTCTCAATTTCCTAATTATTTTTCTTAACTATATCCCTAGCTTTTGTATAGTTTTGTAAATTTTCCATCCAAATTATTTGTCAATTTAAACTTCTTAAATTTATGCTATTTATTTCTGATTTGTTTTCTTTGTTTTTATTAAGCCAATTAGGTTTGAATTTCTCAGTTACTATTTTTCTCTTTCTTTTACAAATGCTTTTCTTGAATTAAAAGCAACTTATTTCTAGAAGTTTTCCAAAGCTTTCCCACATCACCTTTTAACCTATTGTCCCAATTTGCTAATACTGAATATTAGTAATAATAAATCTTTTTCTTGTATCTTGAAAATTGATTTTTTGAAAATTAAGAACTAAAAAAGTGCAGTTTTGGTTCCCTTATCTTAGGAAGGGATTGAGCTGTTGTAAAGGGTTCAGAGAGAAGGGCTTACTAGGATGATTCCTGGGATAGATGGGTTGAGATTTCTTAACTTGTTATTTTGTGAAAAGGGAAAGTCAGGAGTGATCTAATGTTTAGGGCACAAAGAAAAGAGGCCATAAATTCAAAATTTAGAAATATCAGACATACCCTCAATTCAGGCATTTTGTTTCTACAGTAAGATAGTGAACCTGCAGGACAAGTTAATGTATTTAGTGGTAAATGTTGTAACTTTTAGGGAGTTATAAGAAAAGGGTTGATAAATAGTTGGGGGATCAGAGATGTATTTAGTGATTAGCTTTTTGGATGTTAATGGAGGTTGAGTGTCAGGACATCCTTGATGAGCCAGAAATCTCTCTGATATTCTGTTATTTAGGTTGTTCAAGTATATATGTTTTTCAAGTTGTCTACTAGAAATTATTAAGCTTGTCCATGTAGGTGATAATTCAATAAGGTAATAATTCCCTAACTTGAAAAATAAGCTAGGTTATTGCAGTTAGCTTGTTATAATGGATCAGTATTCAACAGTTAATTAACCACAATCTTTTGCTCAGAGCTTTTGGAGCAAAATAGTGTGGCTTGTTTGTTGTTGAACCTTTTATATGTTAGTGATGTGTTAACTTGGTGTTGTTTGCTAACCTTATTGTGGTTTTTACTTAATGATAGATTGAGGTCAGGCCAAACGTTCTGAGCAAAACAGTGTGAGTTTGTGTAATTGAATCTTTAAGTGTTAGCAGTTTGTTAACTTAAGCTCTGAGAAAAATGTTATGGTTCATTTTAAAGTGTTAGCATTTTATTAATTAAATGCATCAGGATGCTAGGAAATCATGTATGGCCAAACCTTAGTCACCATACTCTTGGTTCACACTAGTATTTTGAGGTTAACACAATTTTAACAGCTGAGCTACCATGACTAAAGTCTCAATTAGTTAATCTTACTCTAACCATTACAATATTCCTTCAGTCAGTCAAGGCTCCTTTTTTAGCCAATTGCATACAAAGAACCTGGCAATATTATGCTGAAAATTTTTACTGGACAGTGCTCATGACCTTACATTTCAACATTTATCACATACAAAATCACTGAACTAAGTAAGCCTATTTCTGATACAGTCTTACCTCTTCTCTGATCTTTTTTCTGCCCTCTTAGCATTGCTAAACAAATTTCACAATCAGTGCACCAGTCTGTATACCCTACTAACTTCATGTCACAATTGAACATGTACACAGCTTGTGACTACTGTCCACAAATAATTCAACTATAATTCTTGTATATTGATGCAGCTATTTCCCTCTGCTATTCCCACTTAACCATCACTTTCTTGACTAGCATTACATTGTTTAGGTATGTGATTTTTAGTGTGGCTACTGTTTCTGATTGAGCTTTCTTGCCATTAAAAGTTATTTTTTTAATTCATTAGTTTTCAGTTTCTGTGTTTCCATTCAATTGTTTTACCAGTTCTTTTTTTGCATTTGTTTTTCTTCCCAAATTCTAAATGAACTTAGTATGAATTTGAGGTACAGTGTATCCAATACAGAAGTTTTCATTACAGTTGACAATGATACTGGTAAAAGTTCCCAGGACTTGGGTTCAACTCTATCTGCAGAGGAGGTGCAGATCTTAATTTGCAGAGAGCTAGACTTGTATGTTTGGGGATCGATTTCTTTTTCAACCTGATGATGTTTTTGGGGAAAAAATGCAATCAAGGAGAAGACAATTCAGTCTTTTTCTGGCACCTTCTTTTTTTGTAAGTCACAATCTATACCTCTTTAAGAGATTTCACCTTCCACCCTTTTTTGTACAACTTTTTAATCAGGTATGTGGTATTTTATATGTTTCCCCCATTGCCTCTGATGCCTCTTCTTCCTTATTAAATGAAATTCCTTCTTCTGAATTTTGTTTTTCCCATTTCACCAGACATTATGGTTCATGCTCAAACATTTTTCGACCAACTTAAGTTGGGTGTTGGTATGCCATTCAACAGCTTCTGTTAGGTCTCTTCAGTGAACACTCCTCAATCAATGGAATGACTACTTGGATCCCTTGGACCACCCTAGTCTTCTTCCTTCCTCAATCAGGGCTGACTTGGCTTTGTGGCTAGACAGGGACCAGACCATGGTGGGGTTCTGCTTTGTTCACCTTATCTAGATTTATATCTGTTCACTGATGTATCTTTAGAGGGTTGAGGTGCTTACTTCAACTCTCAGGAGATTTCCAGTCTTGGTTGGTTGAGAAGTTTTCTCTCCATATCAACATTCTCAAACTTATGGTGGTTTGTTGAGCTTTGTCCCACTTCTTATCTTTCCTGTGGAGGAGGGTGGTTAGGGTACACTTTGACACTTCCACAGTGGTCACTTATATCACCAAGCAAGGGGGGCACCAAATCAAGGTCGCCATGCTTTCAGGCCATGGATCTCCTTTCCTAGGCCTACAGTCACAACATGGTGGTCTTAGCTTAGCTTGCCATGTTCCTGGCACCCTGAATCTGGTTGTGGATTGTTTATCTCGACCCAACAAAATTCTCCCAATGGAGTGCCCTGTTCTTATGGTTGTGTTGAGGCAACGATGTGATCCTGTAATGCCAAGCTAAGTTTGTTTTATTTCTTATTTCCTACAGTGGTTTTTGGGAGTTTTTCTCGTTTCATCCACATGCCAATTTCCTCCTCATAATTCCAGTTGCTTCATGTATGACACTCTACTTACAGTTTGGATTCATGTGTATATGTAACATGGTCCATATGCCCTAGCCACATTGTTTGCTATTCTATATTTGTTTTTCTCCGAGTGATTCTCAACCTTCTAATGCCAAGGACGAGTTGTGGAACCTCATCTCTACAGATGAGGTTGGGTATCTCCATAGCTACATCAAGTGCACCTCTCAGTATGAATTACACTTATGTGAATAATTTTTCTTTCACTCATATCAAGTTCATTTCCTCCTTCAAGGGAGAAGGGCATACCAGTTCCAGAAGTAGTGTGGTACCCCACATATGTGCTTCAGTTCATCTTGGAGCACGTCCATTCATTCTGGGCAGTTGCTTTCTGCTTGGGTTCAATGTTTTGCACCTACACTGACTCCTCCACCTTTGTAATGTGGGATTCTAACTTTGTGTGAGAGGAGGTAAGGCCGTATCAGAACTTAACATTTATTTACACTGAAAATTCATTTCCAATAGTTATTTACATCCTCTCGTACTTCCCACTCTTCCTCCTCACTGCCAGTGTTATTCTTTTAAATCCTGCCAATTATCAGAAGTGAGGATTGAGCAGGAATAGCAGAGGGAACTAGCTGCATCAATATTGGTGGAAAGTAGTCACATGCTGTGTATGTGTTCAATAGTGGTGCAAAACTGGTGAGTTCATAAACTGAGCATGAACATTTTTGTGTGAGTAAAGATAAGTGCTTATCAGAAATACATTTTCAATGAAAGAAAATGTTAACTTTAAACAGCTGACCCTTAAGAGTGGAATATCCATTACTTGAACAACTTGAAAGAAGTAAGAAACTTTTAGAACTACAAACATGCACATACCAACACCTAGGCAAAATCTAGACTTCCTGTTTCTCCAGTCTACTTAGTTTGGGCAATGGAAAATGTCATGCAGAGCATCATCCTGTTAATGACATTACATTTTCCTGCTATTAGTCAAGATTAGTGAGAGAAATGTTGCATGATAGCTACATTAATAACATATTTACAATTTAATGGCATGTGATAATTATTAATGTTACCTTATGTTCCATAACTTTTCTCAGCTTGTAAATCTCAAATTAATAAACTCATATCATTTTTAGAGGAAGTACAAGGATCTGAGTCTCTACACTGGTGTTTAAAAGGTTCAGTAACTAATGGCAGCTAGGAAGGACCAGAGAAGAACAAAATATTAAATGAAACTGAAACAGTCCATTTGAAATATAAACTTTGGTAACAGTTGCTAATATTAAGTGATGGACAATCAGAAATAGTTATTCCTAAGATAGCTGAAATATTTGAACATCCTTCCAGAAAATCAAAGAATCGTGGGTCTGAATTTTGCCCTGATTACAACTGTGCCTGTTAGACATTATGGTTATAATTTCTTACACCAAAGTACTCTTTTAAAGAACAAAATTATTTGACATAGAATTATACATTTTTATTTTTTCAATGTGCCTTTGCAACTTCAGAAGGTGAAAAAAAATTTGTTTAACTTCTGTTCTTATAAATATAAGGAATAACAAGGTGGCAGAATGTTATTTAGCCCAGCATAGCTATTCTATCAGTCACTTAAACAACCAAGGATAAAGGGTGACAAGGTGGACAAATCTGTATAAAATGGACACTTTCACTTTACACACAAGTGGGTAACCTACAAAATAATTCCATTCCCACAATAAACAGTAATAATAATTATTATACATAGCTATTTTATCAGTCACTTAAACAACCAAGGATAAAGGGTGACAAGATGGACAAATCTGTATAAAATGGACACTTTCACATTACACACAAGTGGGTAACCTACAAAATAATTCCATTCCCACAATAAACAGTAATAATAATTATTATACATTATGCAGAAATATCGTAAAATGATAATGACTTACATATTGCCATGGCCACTAGCATAAGAAAGTGGTAACACTACTATGATAGGATGGTATAAATGTGGAGCTATAACTCAGTTGTCATCTACAATTGTATAAAGGATATTATTAGTCTTTTGAATATTATATCAGTTTTTGGTTTTTATTTCTTTTGACCCCCATTAAAAATTGATAAGTACTGTAGACATGGAGTCAAAATAGGGATTTCTAGCTTGAGAAAATGGTGTAGATACTATTTCTAGCCTTGTTTGTTTACTTTTTTTTTAGACTACCTAGTTGTAACTCTCTGTTTTTTATTTGCAGCTTTGGGCTGCATTTTTCAACTTCTATAGTATCTCGAAGTATTCAGATATAATAATTCTGATCATATATTTTTTTTAGATTAAAAGTTCGAACATCACCTTTTATTTGATTACCTATATTTAACAAAATTTACAGTTTTGTTGAACAGCCAGCATGGTTTTTCATGGAAAATTTTGTTTTATGAATCATTTGACCTCCTTCAAAGCCATCACTGCTTAAGTTGATCAGGATAAAGTTGTGGATTTCATATGTCTGGGTTTTCATAAGACTTTCAACAAACTGTTACATAGAAGACTAGTAAAAAAAATTAGATTATCCCTCTTGCACACAGATATAACTCGGGGTAATTAATGGTTGATTTAGAGGAGAGGAAGTAAAGAGTTGTAATAAATTGAGTTCAGTCAAACTGGATTGGAATTTTAAGTGAGGTGCATCAAGGTTCTATGCTGGGACCTGTACTGATTTCTTATGATTGATGGTATTGATGAGGAACTAGTCAACAAACTGATGATTTTGAATGTTTTGGGTGTAGTTGGCTGTGAGGGTGAGAATTGAGTAAACATATGGCAGATGACACTTAATTATGCAAAGTGCAATATAATGCATATGGGCTACCTTAATTTAAACCGTAATTACCACTTTGATGGAAATGAACTCATTTTGTTAGTATGTTGTTGCCAGTGAAAAGCCAGTAGGAAGAAGGTCATTGAGTTATTAAGATTGATAGGCTGTAGTATGAGGTCAAATTAAGGTCCTTATTTTTCCTTGATAAAAGGAGTATTAAAGGGGATCTGGGTGAAGTGTTCAGAATTATAAAGGGAATAGGTGGGATTTTTGCATAATTTTTTTTTCTTGTTTAATTGAAAGAGTGGTAGGAGTATGGGACATATATTTAAGATAAGGCAAGGTGAGATTCATCAGCAAATTAGGCAATTATATTTTTTGAACAGAGTGGTCATCCTTTGGAATAGATTGTCTTCATATGTGGTCAACTCATCAGGACAGGTAAGGTTCAAAAGAGGGCTTTTATGAATGTTAGTTGAGTCAGGACTGGATATAGGGAGATGGGGGTTTGATAAAATGAATGGGACAGCCACCGTGAAGCTAGGAACCCCTTGTTATTCTTCAAATGTTATGCTTTGATGCTGTTAGGTTTACACTGCTGTGGTTTACCTGGTCATCAATATATATATGATATTACGACCAAAAAGTTTTTGAGTTGCATAAAAAACTTTTGATTATATTGTGAATTTACTTCATAGATAAGGTGAAATTAGTTCTCAGATACACTGTACCCTGTATCTTTTGATATTGTTTCATGGATTTAAGAAAATATAAATTTTTAACAAACAAATTATTAAATCACAAATATTACATATGGAGCCGATTTAGCCCAGTTTTATGAATTTTTTTTGTGTTTAGATGTTACTTAAATGTGTTAGATCTCTTAACAGAAGCTTGATTTCTAATAATAATATCTAATGTCCTTAAAAAATGTAGTATTTATAAAATTCAACCATTTCTCTGAGATCTGTTAGTTGAAATAAAAAGATTTTATCTTCTGTGCTTGGAATGGTAAAATCAAATCTTAAAGTTTATTGGCTTTTAACTTGTATAACAAGATATCTAAAGCTGTAATGATTGAGATTACTGCTAAGTTTGTTGAGAAAGAGAAATACCTTGTTTTTTTTTTACTCCCTTGTTAAATATAACTGTGAAGGTTACTATAAATGCAAGCTATAAAATTAGTTGTAAACTGGTCTTTTTCTGACATTTTTTACCAGTTATTTAAGATCCATGATTATGCCATTGTTCTGTAATAATTTTTTCTGGGTCATCATTGAAGAAAGTGCAGGAACTACACAGAAAATTGTAGTTCATTGTCCCAAATAAAAACTCAAACTTAAAATACTGTAAAGTACAGAAGAAAAAAAAAATTCATAGTGTCAAATTCAGAACTAGTTTTCGTGTGTTTGACTCATGTTGGCAAAATGCCATATTTAAATATACTTACTGTAACAAATGTGTGAATTGGCAGGTTTAGTGTTTTGGTAAAGTTAATTCATTCAACCACTCCATGTTATTGTTTCAGCATCACAGTTTTTATTGTGAAGAATCTGGCCATTAATAGCCATCCAAATTAATTAGTGACTTAGATTTGATTTAATGTTAGTCACTATACAATACTTAAGAGAACATTAATTGATATTTCTATGTTTGGACATGTATCATAACAAATCAACTGCACCTAAATTACAGTGGAAAGATGTAATGTGATAAGAAATAATGCATTGTGGTGTAATTGAATTATCTTAGTAGGAAATATGGCAATTCTGCTTGATCCAACAGATTGTTCAGTTTATAAAATATTGTAAGTTGCTGGAAGAAGAAGAGCATTCCTGAAAATAAGAGAAATGTTTCTTAGTGTACCACAGGATAAGCTAACCATAATTTTTTAAGCCCATATTTTAGCCAACAGGTCACATTTATCTATTCGTGGTTGCTATACATGCAAATTTTCAGCTAAATCTTCCTTTTTCCCAATAGCGAATGCATTATTTTCTCCGTCTTCCAAACACAATCAATATTTAATATTTTAGACAAATGAAATATAATTAACTTTTTGGGTTGTAAGAAAAAAGTGTTTTGTCTTTTTTGTGACGGTATAACATTCTTATTATTTCTTCCTATAGAACAACGCACAATGAACTAGAAAAAAACAGGTAAGATGGTGTTTTGTTAATAAGCTAATTAAAATCTTGAAATTTTTGAATCTATTAGAAACTAATTAAATTACCTTTTACTGTTTTACTTACTTACTTTCTCTTTCATTTTAAATAAATATAGGTCATTTTGTACACAGTGTTCTTAAATGTTTCAGGTGTGTGGTATTATATATTATCAAGAGGTCAGTACAGCATAGTTTTAACTTTGTATTGCATTTATGGTGGATAATGCATTGTTTTATAATAGTATACTTTTCACATTACAATTCATTTTTAATGTATTTATTTTTGAATAAAATACGCTATTGTGTGTTTAGTTTGATAAAGTTTCAGATATAGATGTGCTTCAAATTTTTTGTGAGATTCTCAGCAAGTTTTAATGCTTTGTTTATCAGAATATATATTGTATTAAACAATATTAATTTTATATAAGAGAATATGAAAAATAAAATGACTCCAGTAACCAATAGAAAGAAAGAAAAAAAAACATTTTTCATAAGTATTTGAACTCTTTTAGAATGCGAAAGTCCAGAACAGTTTACAAAAATATGTTACTGGTGTTCCAGTTAATATTTCATCCATACATATAATTCTATTATATGCATATGTAGGGTGACCAGATTTTGGAAATCATAAAATTTGGACAAATTCAGATTTTTTGGAACTTCAAACTTGAGACCCTTTCTTTTTGGTCCCTTTGGTGGGTCAGTGGCACATTTCCACCTTTACAATGTTAAAATCTGGTTTACGGTGCTAAAATCTGTGGTCCAGTTCCTCGTGGTATGCAGAGTGCAAACAGTCAGTTGGGTAACTTTGAGTTTAAAAAAAACCCAACAGCATCAGTCTCTTGTAACTCAGTTGGAACAAGTTGGTTTTAATTACACATTTATTTTTTATGGTCTTGCATGGCCTGGTAGTTAAGGCACTCGTCTTACAATTTGTGGAACATGGGTTCATATCCTGTCACAGAACATACTTGTCCTTTCAACTGTAGGGGCATTATAATGTGATTATCATTCAATCCCACTTTTCTTTGGTAAAAGAGTAGCCCAGGAGTTGACAGTGGATGATGTTGACTAGTTGCCTTATTTCTAATCTATCATTCTTAAATTAAGAATGGCTTGCATGGATAGTCTTTGCACAAAAATTGAACGAAGAAGAAATCCCCATTTTTCATGGGAAATTATAACCAATGAATTATGCAAATAATAAATATCATCAAGTGAAATAGATACTTTTACTTAAATTATTGCTACTATAGTTTTTGAGCAACTTATTTGATTGGGGTGTATTGTAAAATTCTGAGAAACTTTCATTTATGATCACCCTTGAGTTACTTTGAAAAATGGTTTGTGACTTGAAATAGAAAAATGGGCTGTGAATGGCACCTGAGAATTACATTCAACTTTCTCTGTTTTTGTGGGTGCAAAATCACATGCTCATTGACATATGAAAATATGTTATCTGATACAGCTTGACTTATAGCCAATTTCCGAGGAAGCAGCAAAGAAAGTGCTGAGTCAGTCCAAACTGTATGTTAATTTCCATACTAAGGGAAAATTGTATCCATTGAGTCATGGTTGTCAGATGTTCAAAGTTCTGAATAGAAGCATAAAAAAAAGTTACAGATTACTGACAGAAAAAAAAGAAATGTGAGAAAATAGGACAAAATTCCAAAAACTGGGGTGTCTGGTCACTCTGTGTACACGATAAATCTCTGTAAGCATTTGTTGGGCTATAGATATTTCTGGTTAAAACATTTAGAATATGTTAATGTAATACAAATAAATACAAATTTACTTAATAAATTCTTGACAAGATCTTTAATAAAGTTGTAACTAAATGTCCAACAGTTTGGATAAATTTATATAGTTGTATGTGAACAATGGGTAAATGGAATAAGATTAAAACTTCAGTGCCTAATTAATTATGTCCTGAAAAATTTCATAATTTATATGTTTTGCATGATTATTTTGTATGTGAGTCACAGAAGATAAATTTTTGTAAGCAGTACTTCCATCACAAATTAGTAAGTAATATAATAAGTATTAAATATTTTGTGTTAAGTCACAAAAAGAAATTACAAAAACATAGATTCTGAAAGGAATACTCACCTCCATACACAGCTACCTTCTTTCCCCTTGAGTTTGTGTATTCTGTCAAGAACTTCCTCAGGAATTTAGATCTCCTTTTTTTGCTTCCATTCCACCTCCTCTGGTGTTGGAATATTTTGGAAAGGGTACCCTCCTTTCTGAAGTCCATGTCCCTTCCACCTTTCTCCAGAATTTTTGTTTTGCCCATTCTCTTCTTCTGGAGGAATTTTATGTCCCTAACTCCCTTGTATCAAGGGCTTCAGCTGCCTGCCATCAATCATCTCTCACATCTTTGATTTTCCTGATTGTCACAACATTGACCAATCAGTTCTGTACCTCATCCTGGCTCTTCTCCTGCTCCCAGTCCTATGTTCTGTATACCATCCATTCTCCACTTCCTTCTGATGTCTTACTCACCAACCTAATCACTGGTGATCTTCCAATCTTCTTCTACTCTTTCTTGTGGTTCCAATTATGTTGAAATTATGGGAATGTTAACCCATTGTGAGGATTCACAGCCCCTCTCTCAAAAGCCAATGACTAGCATCCAATTATCAACCTCTCTTTCTTCTGTTGTTTCTTGGTAGTCATACGATATTGGATTGTGCATTTCTCTCTCCATTTGTTATTTCAGCCTGGCCTGTGGATGACCAATGTCTATGTTTCAGATGCCTTTCTCCATATTCCTATCTCCCTATCTTCACAATGTTTTCTTTTTTCATCCATCTGGATCACATTTTAGTTCCATGCATTTCTTTTCAGTATGGTGTCAGACTCCCTGCATTCTCTTAAAGTTCTTATCTTCTCCTTTATCCTGGTTAGTTTTTCCTTCTCTAGCCTTCCATGACATGGTTTGGTGATCACACCTTTCTCCCAATACATCTTCTTACTATGTCGCTTATCTCTGCTTGTTTGGTACCAGAAAAACTCCTTTGTTCTGTCTGGTCTGTTTGTTGTTTGTCACACTTTTCCAGAATCTTTTAGGGGTTCTAATCACTGCCCTTTTCTTTTTGTGGATTCCCTACTATACTTGCATTCTCTGTCTTTTTACCCTTCAGGATGGATCTGCCTAATCATCCATCCAATCTATATCTCTTTGGAGATGGATGAGTGTAAGCTCTTTAGTGTGTCTTTTCAACAGATTTGTCACATCCTACATTGTATAGTTACTCTTGCTCACCAGTTTTTGATGCTTTTCTCCAGAATGGCATGTGGACTACCACCCACCTCTATGCCACCAAATATCTGAACCACTTGGTTGTTTTATCTCCATAGGGATTTAGACATCAACATATAGTCATCCTACAGCTAGTTTTTTGTATTTTATATGGTTGGATTTTCTTGTATTTACATCACATATTTACTAATTTACCAAAATTTTGCATGGAGCCAGGATAACGGAAAGCAATCATACCATCCACCGTGGCTCTACAAATTCTCACTGTGAGATAAGGTGTTCCACAAGACCACTAAGTTTTATTGTGCTATTTCTATACCCATATTACATGTTTGATCCAAACTGTACCCATTCCATGGACTATCATGGAAAAAGACCAACATACTGGAGTATTGTTTCTTCATGCTTCTCTGGGTAGTGCTTGTTGGCTTTTAAATATAGGGTTTTGAGGTCACCTGTTGCACCGTCTCTAGTAAAATACCTTTATGGACAGAGAGACTGAATGGGATTTGGGAACATTCTCTGGGTCTATACTACAGGAATTCTCTCACCACCCATTGTGAAGTGGAGCACAGACGACCCTTGCCACTGGAGTGGTGGACCTCACCAACTGGGACCTAACCATTGGGGCTAGAAGAAGAGATCCCTCTACAGTGAGAAGTGGGGCTGGTGACACCAGAGTGTACTGCAAGTCACCCCTCATATATAACTGATACTTCACAGACTACTAATGGGCATATGGTATCTCTGTTACTGGTCCATTCCACAAAATGGAACACCTTACTCTTGCAGCTGGCGTGTGGGCCATAGAGACTGAAGGAAGAATTGGGGTGATGAATACACCATATGCACCAGTGATGTATCACTCGCATACCCTAGTCCACAGTAGGCTTGGAGTAGATGAGAGGTGTCTATAAGTATCTATACATGAGGTCAGAAAAACATGTATGTTTAATAAGTCTTGATACAAGATGATAAAATCCCTATAACCCGAGCACTTTCGGATGGTAGACCTTTCTTCTTCATGGGGAAAACTGAAAACTGGGTAACAGGTTTTTTATCATCTTATCCATAATTTACCCTCCTTCTGCAACTGGAATAGAGCCTATAGAGACTGATGGTAGAGGAGGTGAGCACATAAGGCACAGCTCAAACAAACCTCAACCTCACTACTTATATTGGTTGTCCAACAACTTGTGTGTGAGTTCTCAGACAGCCATGTACCTATTCTGCCCATCCTTGCAGCACACATTTGGCTTTTCTGCCTCTTCTGTTCTCCTACATAGATGAAGAGTACACCCTGGATGAGATGAGATGCAGTCTCCCATGAGTATGCCCCTATTAAGCCCCTGTTCCTCTCCATTTTGAAGGGAGCTATCTAGGGAATTTTTACACCAGTCCCTCCACCATGTCAATGTGGGATTCTAGGAATCTGTGTGGAGATGAGTATTCATTTCAGTAGTTACCATTTCCTCTTCCTGAATATGTATTTCCAATAGATACTCACCTGTACACACGTTCCCACCTGTCCTGCCCACTTTTTCAGTGCACATTTATTCACTGCCTCATCAAAGAATGAGGATTCATGAGTGCTAATGTAGAGGAGTCTCGCATGGAGGTGTGTCTCATTCCTAAGTTGGAAGGTTCTGCTGTATGATGACATCATGCAATGGTGCAAGTTCATGTGTTTTCAGGTGAAATTAAGTGGGAGCTTTCACAAGGCTGGTGGCTTGCAAATCTGTTTCGCAGTACATGTGAACTCAAGAAGAAAGAAGCTGTGTGAAGAGGTGATTATCTATAAAAATAAAATTAATTTTCTGGTAATGAAATTGTTAACTCAAGTAAGAGTGTACTAGTAAATCATTGAAAATTCTCTGTGAGGATGTATATGTATGTTTGTGAAAGGAGTTCTTCAAATGGTGCTAGTATATCATGTCTAATCCCTTTATATCCATATGGTCGATAAGCCTAGTTTCTTACGAGTTTCAAGGAACCCAGCAATCATAACATAAAACATCGAAAAAGCACATGGTTAGCTTGGAATGTCACAACAATATTTATTAGTGTCTACCAAAATGTATAAGTTTTCATATGCAGGATGTTGCTTTTCAGTAACATTTGTGCATGATTTTTTATATTTATGTTGGAGATTTATAGAAGGAGACATGGACAATGAAGAATGGCATAATTCAGCTACTTGTACAATTTAGTGCTTATACTAATTGTCTTTTGTACTTTACTGTAAAATGTCCATGGCAGGTAGGAGAAAAAAAATCATTGATCTAATTTACAGATGCTGCCATCTTGCCTTGAATTATCATTCACCCAGTAACAATAACATTATCACACGAATCATTTATAAAGAGACATTATTCTTAATAATTATGATAAAGTTTGTCATTTGTACTGGTTTTCAACAAGAAAGATTTTTATACTCGCATTTGGGTGGGTGAAAAAAATCATTAAAGAGTGCATTTTGGACATTTTTTAAAGTTACTCGTACTTTATCCTGACAACTGCATATGTTGATTCAATTTTATAACTTATAGAAGTCATACATGAATCACTCTAAGCATATATGGTATTGGTCATAAGTTTTATTTCATGGTCTTTCTCTGTAAGAGTGTTAACTGATACAAGAAAAAGTTAATCCATTTTTGGCCGTGAATGTTATGAATACCAACAGGTTGAAGTAAAAGTAACTTGCCTGAGAAATTTTTTTCAGTATTAGAATATAATATTTCATATTAATGGTTAATATCATTTTCCTGGCATTGGTTGATATACCATTTTATAATTATTTTAATTTGCATTGGTTAGTTTACAATGCAAAAGAGTTTAAAATAACTTCAATACTTTAGGCAAATTACTTTTGTCTCAATCTTTATCTACAAACAAGTCTGTTTTTACCCGTGATAAAAAATATTTTTATTGTGTTAGGATGGAAAAGGCAGTAAAAATAAAACATGGAACAGTTGTGATCTGACTACATTACTGTTGATTTATTGTTTAGTTTACCTTATCTTAAGCCCTTTAACCCTATTGCAATGGGTATCCTTTACTGCGCATGACACAAAATTTTAGTGTTTAACATTCAAAATTTTATTAAACTACTTTTTGTTTATGTTATACCAATTAGTATAGCATAAAGTCTTAGCTAATAATCCATATTTTAACAGTGTATAAGTTTTAAGTTCTTAATTCTATAAGGCAGTATTTAAAAAAATCCTGAATTTCCCCTAGTGTAATACATATGACATATTTTCTCTAGATATATTCTTTATTCTATTTGATCCACCACCCCTTCAAAAAGTACAAAATTAAAGGTAAATTACTCCCTATAAAATCGTCATTGCTCAGACAAGCCATAATTTTTATAGCCTTCAATTTTATTTGGTTCCAGAGATATCAAATAGAAAATCAGATCCCTCCTGCTACACCCGCCTGTCACATACTCTCTTTCAGGATTTGTTAATAGTTCTCTCTTATCTTTAATTATATATTACCTGTAATCAATAGAAAGTCAAGGTTTTCATCTATCAAATGATGTGTTGTATAACATTGTGTTCTGAACAGATAAGCATTAATTTTACTCACGGTACAAGATTCGTTCCCATGGGAATGTTAATGATTAGCTTGGATGAATTTGTAACTGCTTTTGTTGTATAGTTAGAAAGCCAGAAAATGTTTGAAAATTAGAGGAAATTGTCTACTTTTTGCATGTTATTAGTCAATGTTCTTTGGTGCATTATTTAATCAAATAAATTATTTAATGCATTACTATCATTAGTATTTAAAAAAAAAAAAGCAGGGTTAACTGTCATTGACAATCAACAGCAGGAAAAAGATTGGGTAAGTACTTTATTGCTTGTTTTTCATGTTCTTTATTTATTATAAAAATAATTAACATGTAAAAAGATGGATCTTTTTAGGTTAGTTAAGATTAAATTATGTGAAATAAGTAATAATAATGTAATAAAAATGTTTTACGAGGCATGCACATGAGCAGCTCATGGGTAATGTAATTCGAAAGCGTAACAATAGCTGCATGTTCTCAGAGTTATTTACAACTTATAATGGTGCGAATATTAGTTAGATATGGTTCAAAGAGCAATAAAACAATGAAATTTAATTATAAGTAGATGTATATTGTTATGAGCTTAAAGCTACTTGTGATAAATGAATGTAGTTTTGTTTTACAATTTGAAGTCATTTCCAAAAGAGAAAAATGGCAATTTAGATTTTTTTAGATTTTTGATGGTTACGAGGTTGGTCAAATTGACCAATCCTTTACAGAGATAGGGTAGAGAAAATAACAGTTAAAATATAAAGTTTTACTGAAAAAGAATATTTGAAATGTACTTATAGGTTTTAGGGATTACACAAAGGAAATTTGAGATTTTTTGAGATGAAGAAAAGTATTTTAATCTTAACATGAAAATTACTTTGCACACAGACTATTCAAAACAAATTCTCAGTATATTCATGGACAAATTTTTATTTTAGTTATAAAAAATACTTCACTAAAAAATAAGATTTTTTTTGTAGGTGAAAGACATAATGTTAACTGAAAAACTGACAGATTTTGTGAAGATATACACACTATATTGAAAGTTAGAAATATTAAATCTATAAAGACTAAACGAGTACAAAGAGGTCACATGATCAGTCAAGTTGACTGAGCCCATGTTGAGAGAGTTAAAGCTTGTGTGTGATAAAGTGTATTTAATGTAAGATGAATTTTTCCACTTTAATAAGCAATAAAAACTGTACTAGGTAAGGCATTTTCTGCTGCCCTCGTATAGTGATGCTCTATTTTAGGAAATGCAACTTGAAATACCCTGGGTTCAAAACATTAAAATAAAATATTGGTATTTTTTGAAATATATTTACCATATTTTTAGTTAATTACAAATATAATAAATTAGACAGAAAGCAATATAACATAATGTTTCAAAGCAGGAATTGTTAAACTGACAGACAAATAATATAGTAATAACCTACTAGAAGAGCTTGTAGTGTACACAGGGACTAATGATATAGGAAAGAGTAGTCCATAGGACCTAATTGATTAGTAAAAGTGATTGTTTAAATTGTTTAAAGAAAAGGGCCATAATAACTTAATTTTTTCAGAAGTAAGTCATTAGGAAAAGATTTTAGGCTTAGGTCAGTATGTAAAGACAAGCTGGTTGTGCTTGTGAGATTAATTCAGTGGGAAAAGAGAGCTCTTTGGAAAGGATGGTTTATATTTAACTAGGGTAGTGGCTAGTTTGTTTGCAAAGGCTAATAACTCAATGGTAAGGGCAGCTTTAAACTAGGATTAGACAGTAGTGAGGGTCAGAATAAAATAACGGAAATAAAGATCTAAAAAAGTATAGTGTAGGAACAAAGTACAGAAGTAGTTTCAAGGGTAAGCTAAACTGTTATTATTGTAATGCTAAAAGTATGAGAAGTAAAATAGAAGAATTTAGAGCACTAGTGGAAATAGGGTATTTTTATGTAATGGGGTAAGAGGAATAACTGAAACTTTGTTAAATGTAGATAATTTTGATGACAGGAATTTCTTTGAAATTTAGGGTTATATGCTATTCAATAGGGATAAGGTACTAAAAGAGGGGGAAAAGTGGCTTTTTATCCAAAACTTGAGGATATCATAGCAAAAAGGTTGAATGTATATGGGTTTCTATTAGCAGTTATAAGAGGAAACAGCTTTTAGTTAGAATTTGTAAAGACCACCTGAAGAAACTGACAAAAAGTGATGAGAAACTACATTGAGATGTTAATGAGATCATAATTATGAGGGATTTTAATTTTAGGCATTATAGAATGGGACATTTTAAAATCAAACCATGAAGAAAATACATTTTTAGAAACAATTCAGGATGGTTTTCTTCATCAATTAGTCAGGGAACCTATGAAGAACAATAGTATTTTAGATTTATTGTTAACTTCTAATATAGGAATGGTTAACAGGGTGGAGATTGGGGAACATCTAGGTGCAAGTGACCATTGTTCAAATAGTTTTGATGTTTTGCTACACTTGGAGAGATGGAATAATGAAGTTTAATGAATTTTTTGTTTCAAATTTCGAAAAAGCAAATTTGAAGAATTATATATATTGTGAACTGGGCAACTGAGTTGATTGAGGATAATGATTAAATGAGTAAAAACTTTTAAAATAAATTTTTAAATAATCAAGCTACACATGTTCCTTTTCGAAAAAAGGGATGACTGCGTATAATAAAACCAGGTTCACTCACAAAGGGTATAGAGGATAAAATTAAAGTAAACCATTATAAGTTTGATCTCTTCTTTTCACTACTTTCACTACATTGTCCTGTATATCTTGTGAACTGTCCCTCCTTACTTGGGTTCCTCTGCTGTTGGGATATACTGAAATAGGATGCTCTCCTAGCTAATGTATGCTTTCTTTATTGTTTACAATGGTTTCTCGTCTTTATTAACCTTGCCTTTCCATTTCTGCTCCTAAGCCTCCTGTATCCACATCTCTCCTTTCCATTCCAGCTTGCTGGCCTTCTTCCCATCCTGGGCCAGGCATTGCCTAGTGGTTAGGGTGCTCAACTTGCAATCTACAGGTTGCAGCTTCAGATCCCTGTCACTGAATATGCTCACCCTTTTAGCCATAGGGGTATTATAATGCAATGGTCAATCTCGCTATTCATTAGTAAAAGAATAGCCCAAGAGTTGGCAGTGGGTGATGTTGACTAGCTGTCTTTCCTCTAGTCTATCACTGCTAAATTAGGAATGGCTTGTGCAGATAGCCCTCGTGTAGCTCTGCAAGAAATTCAAAACAAATCAGTCTTCCCATCCTCTCGCTTCTCAACGTCAGGGCTGTTGCTTGTCCCATTGGTAACTACCCTGTCAGGTTTTACCCCATGTTTCTCTGTTCAACAATCTTTTGTCTCCATTTTGGACTGACCAACAAATTGTTCGGGTTCTTATTAACGACCTATCTCTCCACTTCTATTTTCCTCCTCCCCTTCCTTTTTTTGGTTTCCTTTCATATTCCTTCCAACCCCATTTATCTTCAGTGTCTCAAGGATGCTGTCTCGAATCTCTTGGCCAAGAGTACCATTGAGAGAGTATTTACATCATAGATGGTTTCTTTTCTCTTCAGTTGGACTGTAAATGACCAAAGTTGATATTTCAGATGCCTTTTAACATAATCTGTTTGCTTCCATCCTCCTTATATTTTCCTTGTTTCATTCATCAGCATCATGTTATCCAGTTTTGTGCTCTTCCTTTTGATGTTGCATCTGCTCATTATGTCTTTAGTCATCTCTTAAGAGAGCACTTGCCCACCATGTTCACAGATTTTGGCTGAAGTACTGTTATTATATGGTCAAATGGCTTTTCCCTCTTCTTGGGAGAACTTCTGTATTCTTCTGTGGGAGGCTACTTTGTCAAGCTTTCTAACTATACTCACTCCTACCCAATATTTGTTGACAGAAAATATTTTTATTTTGATAATTATTAACATATTTCCATTTTATACCACTAAAACTTAACCACAATAGTTAATACATTAGGCTATAAAAATACTAAAATTGAGGTAATTGATAAATTCTGTAACAGCTGTACTGTAAATTGACTATTAATTGTTATTTTTTATGAATATATGATGATGATGATAATAAAAAGTTATTCACAAATGTTACTTATGTTTCCATAAAAAGTTCATGTGAATCATATCTTGATAATAAGTTTAAAGAATCGGCTATTGAGTCTGCTTTTATTTCACGTATTACTATTGCTCTGAATACACCAAGTGTTTTCTATTGAAACTTATTTCTTTGAAACAGAATCATAGAATAAGAAATAAAAATTATTTTATAAGATTGAAAAGTGATTATACTCAGCAAATTTGGATTAAGCAATAAAAAAAAAAATTCTAATAGATTATATTACAGGGTATATTATGTGCTTACTGTTATATTCTAGACAGGTAGATAACAGCCATATGCCAAAGAAAACGATAGTGGAATTCTGTTTATTTCTTTATATAGAAATAAAAAGATACAACCCCCTTCTTATAATGAAAAATAAATATTTATTCGTTGTTTGTTATCAATTCCATCGATGCTGAATAAAGGGATTATTCACATAAACTACAACACTATCTTATCAGTCTATGGTGTGTGTGTAGTAAGATGGTGGATGCATGATTTTTGTACAGTGGTGGGGAGGGGGGGAGTGCTATCTATAAAGATCAGTGGTTATATCTCATTCATCACTTTTGACCTCAGTGGGAAATGAACTTTTACAAAAAAGCACCTATAGATATTGTCCCTTATACTAAAGAGGGAGGACTAATAAAGAATCAAAATGTACATGTACAGTATTATAACATTGATTTCATTGAATTAGATGTTAAAAAGTAAATATTAATATTTTTAAAACTGCAGTAGAAGGTTTGTGACAATTTGTATACGAAAATTATTGCCAAAAGCTTTGATTCTGGTTACAAATACCTGATTACTTTATTTGGTAAAACTGCTAAAGTTAGAAGAATTGATAGGTATAATAGATTGATACTTTAATTTGACTCTGAAATTACTATAGAATCATTGAAAATCTTATTAGCGGATAAATTATATACTAATGTATTGCTCGTGAAAAGTTGCAGGATGCAACCACCAAGCAGCACATCTTATTTTGAATGACAGTTTATGTATTTTTTTTGTGAAGCCAATCCTGTGAGCCCCTCAAAACCTTCTTGGGTGTGGGGAGGGCTCAAATATATGTCAAGTAGTTTGTGGGAGGAGGTAAACATAAGCACGGAAACATAGACACAATTGAGATTTGATACATGGACAAGATCTCAAAAGTGTGTATGGGGGCTACTTAATGAGGGTACTTTGATGTAGTCCTAAATTGTTATTGTTGAAATGTAGACGATACTTACAAATGGTGATGTTAGGATAAGGCTTTCATTTAGGCCCAAAATTGTTATATTTGAATTGATGTGGATGAATATATGTGTGTGTGTGTGATTTTAACTAATTAAACAATAGCGACAAAAGTTTTTAACATCTTTTGATGACCTTGTCTAAGAATGAAATTGAATATATTTCATCTCTACTTTACCATCAGGTGTGATAGGAGCTATAGATTAAAAGTGACGAAGGCCAAGGTTGAATGTTATCATTGTATAAGTTTCTGCATTGAGCTTATCTGTCACTGAGTGCATAATTACCAGGTTATATTGAAAGATTAGTTTCCATGCCAAGTACAGTCAAGAATCTGGCAGTAATAATTTCAGGTACTATGTATTAATATTACTGTCATTTTGTGTTTATTTCTTGTCACATCTATTCACTTTGAAGTCGCAATCAATTCAGTGTCATAAATATATGTATTTTTTTATTGAACTATGTTAAATTTAACATATATCGATTAAATAAGATTGGCAGTATTTATGAAGCATCTTTCACATTATACTAACTGTGGAATCACTTGAACTTTTTTAAGTATTCAGTTTTAACACTGATGGGATGTTATGTTTTTACTCTTCAGAAGTATTCTGTATTTTAGAACCACCATTGCACGAATAAACATGATGCCTACATGTTGTGTAATGGATTCTTACTCTTAATTTTCACATCAACCCGAGTGTCCCACATCAAATAAACAGTATAAATGGAGATGATGGCAACTGCTGTATGTCAGTTGTTACTCTGCCAGATGTGAGGCACATGTAGATTATGCATAAGTATTCTGTTTTTCTACAGTTGCATAAAGAGAATAAAATCTGAACATTTCTTGTAAACTTAGTGGCATTCTCTGTATCAAATACTCTTCACAATCCTGGGCACAGTCTAGGAAAATACAGTTTGACACTATGTTTTATATCACTCCTGTGCTAAATCGTAAAATGACAAATTAATGAACAGGTGGCTCTGTGCTTCTTTATTGTGAAGCATATTATTTGTGCGTGTTCGTAAATGATATAATGTGTAATCTAATTAAGTCACTCAATTAAAAAAAAAAATCTTTCTCTGTGCATAATATTTTTAAGTTGATATAACGACCAACATGCATTGTTTGCATGTTTTGAATAACTACTCATTATCTGTGAAACTGATTTAACAATCTGATTAACCTTAACAGACAATTGTTTTGTTTTTCGTAAAGATTTGATCGAATATTTAAATTTGATATTTTATAAGAGTCTTTGACATTCATGTTGATAGTATATTGGAGTATAATATGAAAATGCATTATATTTTTTTTTTTCATTTATTGGTTGTAGAGATATCTCCCTTCAAAGATGGGACCTGTGCGAAGATTGTTATTGTTTCTGATAAATAACCATGACAAAAAGACTATATGGAAAAGTAAATGTAGTTTAGAGAATATTTGAATGTAACAATGCCTTATATGTTGATTTGATTTCAAAACATGCATATTTATACCAGTGTAAGCAAAAACAAATTTCTAGTACCAAAATGTATGGGAAGCTTTGTTAGCTACTGTGCACCCATAATAAACTGTACTGATAAAATAAGTAAGTGAAATATGTTCATTAAACAGTAGGAGGTTTACATGTCACCTTATGCCAGAAGCAATGTATTTTATCAGATTTGTTGATCAGTGGGGAATGGTTCATCAGTGTTAGGTGTGATTTCAATCAAATGGCAGCCTCTGAAATGCCAAAGTTCCCAATAATTCTATTAAATCGTCAAGTAGAGCTTCCTGTATACATTAGCCACACCTTGATGTTGACAAATTAGCACTGTTATTATAATAGTGTAAATTTCATTTGGCAATATTGTGCTATCCGTACAAACTTCAAAGTTTGTTGCCATATTAATGGTTCCAGTTTCATTATGTGCTAGATTACTGGCAAAAACTTCCCTACACCCTCTATAAATATTTCTCCTTGCTGTTCAGTGATATGTTGAAAGTTAGTTAAAGGTGTGTGCTGCTACTGCTGTTTATCACACAGTTGGGCCAAAAGGTTCTTTATATCAGAACTATGATAATTCTGTACTTGTGTGGGTTGTCTGCCTCTAACTATGTGAGCTGAACTTAAAGTTTGTGGTATGTAACAACTACATCACTATTAAAAAACACATTGATTTCCTCTTTAAATGTACCAATATTTTTGGCCCCTCGCAGAGCTCCACGTTTTGGATGTCTAGTCCATCCAAGTACAAACTGACTTTTACCTTCAAAATTTTAAATGATAATTATATATTAATAAATCAGCCCTGCAGTTATCATATTGCTTATAATTTCTTGTATGTGTCTTGTATACAATTCCTTAAGCTTCTAATGCATTTTTGAGCAAAGTACACTACCACACACACACACACACACACACACACACACACACACACAC
>NW_013669435.1:47476-49911 GCF_000517525.1 Limulus polyphemus
CACACACACACACACACACACACACACACACACACATATGTAAACAAAAAGGACTGATGGACAAAATAGTATTTTTTTTGTGATTTTACAAGAAATGTTAACAGTGTCATGACTTGACATGAAGCAGATGATTGTCAGTAGGAAACTTTATTTACACTGAGGAAGCACACAAATATATATTTGTGGTAGTTTTTATGACCTTGCTTAAATTTTCCTTATTCTATCATTTTCATGCATGCAAATCATTTGTGCTATGCTTTCTTGAAGGCATTATGTGTTGGATCAATAAATCTTAGTCTAATTGAAAAAACGTTAGTGGTCAGACAAACAAACTCTGGTAGACCTAACTTTATTTAATAAGACTACATGTAAAGTAAACAATAAAGTATAGTAGTGGTACTTATAATAGTGTACAGAGTATGATACAGTTATGAGCATTCAGTGTATGACATAGTTTTAGGAGTTGAAACAAAGAAATTCACAAAAATGAAGAATAAACTCTAGTAAAGAAAAAAGTAGTTAAAAGGTGTTTATAGCAGTCTATGGAACAAGCTGAAGCTAAGTTTTTGCAAAGTAAGTGTGAATTTGTAATGAAGGCAAACTTAGTTTAATATGCAAAAACGTCTTAATGCATGTTCACAAAGTGATAATCATATGGGTTTGAATGAACTGTGCATGCATATTTTAGACCTAAGTAAATTGAAAAGTGCATAGTAATTGTATTTAGTGTAATGTTAATTTTGTTAGGAAATTACATGTGGGTTAAGTGTTATTTGTGTGAAATACCTTGCAAATAAAAACAACAACAACAAAAGTTGAAATGGAAGCCAGTTATCATGTGATGACAACGACACGACATTGTGCCATCGTGTACCATACTCATTGCATTAAAAAGTCTGACTAATCAAAAAGCAGGTGAGGTGATTCTTAATTGAAAAGCCAAGAAGCAATCGGGATTACTCCCACAAAGGCTAGGCTCTTCTAACGATATGAGATTTGTAGCTGTTTGATTGAGAAATTTGTGAGAAAAGTTCTGGACAGGCAAATGCAAGCATATTATTTTATAGATGTTATTCTTGGTTGGTAAACTACATTTAAAGTACAGTTAACCACAGCTTAAAAACCTTAAATGCCTTTTCTTGTGAACTGTCTTTTCAAAATAGGATTTAATTGTAACTATAAACACTTTATACTATTCACTGAACTGAGTATGGGTTCTATATATACTGTGTGTAATTTAGAAATTAATGTTTGTGACATACAGTATACAGATTATTTTGAAAATATGGAAGGATGAAGGGTTAGAACATCAGAAAGTAAGTAGATGGTGCGATCTTCTTTAAAAGAATGTAAACATTTGTATTTATATGTTGCACAGCACTTGTTTTTCATATACCCGAGGATGACAGGAACTACATCGAAACATGTAGTGTCTCTTACAACCATTGATCAATTTTTAAACAATTTTTTTTAATTGTGTACTATACAACATTGATAGTTTTAATATATTTTAAATATTGATGATAGCTCCTTGAATTTTTTCCTAATATTTTTAAACTACTTTATATGGTTATTAAATGTAAGTAGCATCATTTTAACAAGCCATCCTATACCATTTGTAAGTAAGGTTACTGAAACAGAATAACTAAATTGTAGTCTAGATAAAATTTTGACTTGTAAAGAAAAAATAGTATCTTAACTCAAAAAAATTTAAGATGAACTTATTTTACTGTGCTTCATTATCCCCCCCCCACTGTATGACATGACCAGTATAATTTACATGTTGAGCTAGTGCACCATCTACTTATTTTCTGATGTTCTAACCCTTCATCCTTCTTTAAGATGAACTTATTTTACTGTGCTTCATTATCCCCCCCCACTGTATGACATGACCAGTATAATTTACATGTTGAGCTAGTGCAAAGTTTTTACTTTTGTTTTTAACATTTTTCTTTATGTTCACTTATTATTAATTTAAATTTCTTTTAGTTTAACCGTTGTACACACAATCACGTTCATATTCGATTTTACAAGTAATAAAAAAATTTGATGTAGGGATGGCAGTGCCAAAATGTACAGAAAGAAGGTAGGGATGAATATAGAAAAATATGTAAAAATCTCTACGTAAATAGCCAGATTTGTCTAACAAAAACCTTTTTCTACAACTAAACGTTGAATTCCTTCTCATTGTCATGAATTCAGGTTGGAATAAAAGCATTTAAACTGAATAATAATAGTATAAAGTCTTACAATGGCTAATCCTTGACTAAGTGGTTACTTGTGTAGGGATTTTTATATAGTTTTGTGTATTCATCCCTGCCTTGTTTCTGTACTTTTTGGCATTTCCATTCTTAAATCATCCTAATTTTTTCTTTCTTTGGTATTACTTGTCCCCCCCCCCCTTTTTTTTTAGTGAATGGCAGTCTGTAACTGTT
>NW_013669435.1:50911-54080 GCF_000517525.1 Limulus polyphemus
GTCCGTTAACCCTCATCAGCACACTTTCGGAAAGTTAGTTATGAACCACAGAACTAAATTACCATTATAGCAAACTCTGGATTGAAATTCCAAAACCAGTTGTATTACAACATTTAGTAGGGTTAGCATGCAATGTGAACAACATAAAAATATATGTATTCTAGAGGAAATATGTTGACAAATTAAGAAATTACAAAAATACATTGTTCCTCAGTATACAACTAAGTAGTGTTAAACTATACCTTGTGGATACAGAGTATCAAAAAATGCCAAAGTTTTGTTATTATCCTATATTCAAATCGTTATCTAACAATATATGTCATCTTGTGAGTCATCTTGGGTCCGACCAGACCTCAACACAATTGTATCTTTATAGTAGGCTATGGACTGAAAATCCAATAAGCAGGTTATTTACAACAGTTACCAAACAAGGTTTCTATAAAATACGGTATTATAAGCACTCATCACAGAGAACACGTGTTGAGGAATGAGATGCGCATACATGCTTACCACAGTGACATTATAAGCAAACTGGTGATTTGATACTGTACTGTTTTGATTAATTGTGTTCTGCAACAGCCTATATGGTGAACTGCATGTATAGTGATGGTCAGTGATAGTATGGGGTCCGTATGGACCGAGATAAAGATAAAATTATAGCTACATACTCCATCTGTCTGTTTCGAAAACAGTAATGTCATATTCATCCAGGGTTTCTGCTTGATAATTACATATATATATTTAATAATTATGTAAAAAGATATAAGACTTGGAAAGTTGTTGGGATCCATTTGGACCTCGTGATGAGAGTTAATAGGGTTGTTTTTAACCTTTTCGTATATACCTTTATTGATATGAAAAGGTTAAAATAACCCTCTTAACAGACTTCGTGAATTGATTAAAGAAAAATTAGACTACATAAGCTTAACTCTCCCCCTAGAGAAGAAGTACTTGATTCCAAGTAGTTTCGTAATTTTGTTTTGCCAAAGTTCACAAAGTAAGAGATTCCTATAGACTCGTAACATCAAACATAGGTTCATCCTTTTACAACGTAGCTAAGTATTTAACAATTCTTTTGTGGTGTGAGGACACGGTAAAGAAAACTTGCTAGTTTCTTGATAATTACTTAAATAGTCTACTTAGGAAGTTGAAGAAAATAATTGTTTACCGTTTTTGGACGTTTGTGTTAAGAAAAACAAATACAAGTTAAGCACTACGGTCTATCATAAACCTTCTTCTGTTATCATGCCGTCACACAGAGTTACAAAAAAAATGTCAGCTTTTTTACTTTAAAGCTATGTCATAATCCAGAAGATTAAAAAAAAACTGTTATTAATCAATAATTAATAAAAAACAGAAGTGAAAAATGCAAGAGCTGAAAATGCAAATTATACTGGTTATGTCATTACCAGTGGGGGTAAAACGTATTTGGGCCCAACCGAATAATAGGGTGACTTGAAATAATAGAGAAACCATAGAAATAACGAAATAAGCAAAAATAATCCCATCTTAAATAAGGATGAATGGTCAGAATATCATGAAATATGTATATGGTATGATCTATTTTTTTTAAATATGTAAACTATTAGTCACATGATCATGGCTTTTTTTTTGTATTCTCCTGTTGCGCAGCACTTGTTTTTCACACACCTGAGGATGACGTCGTAGCAAGTAGTGTCTGTTACGACCATTGATCAATTTTAAATTATTATTGTGTACTATACAACATTGATTGTTTGATTATTTTAATATATTTACAGAAAAAATATTAAAATGCAAAGGAAGACCAACTTGATCTGTGGTGCCAGGCCTAAATACGTGCAAATTTACATCGAGGCTGATGGTTTTCTGGGATGTTGTACATAACTATATGTAACGTAATCATCGTGAAATATGTAATAGTTTTCAGCAGCTTTGTGTGTGTGTGTGTGTGTCTGTGTATGTGGTAGAGAGAGAGAAAGATACTTAAGAGATTCGTAAAGTCTTTCTGTCGCATTTGGTAATGTCCTTCAATTTCCTTCTAAAATACAGATAAAGTTGAGCTTGTGTGTTAAAATATATAGAAATGATAATCGTTAGTTAGTGTTTGTCCGAATCTTTATTACAACATTTTTTTATTTCTGCGCAATTTACTTATTTGTTTATGTAGTTCAGGATAACTAGGGCATGCAGATAGCTTATTCGTAATTGAGAAGTTCAAGGACAAATGAAAGGCGAAAAATTACTAGATCATTCCAGTTGATTAAAATAACAAGAACGAGCAATGGTTATTTGAAACCTGTTTTCACACCTAATGTATTTCCATTGTTTATTGCATAATTATGCGTCATAGACAAATATGATTTGCAAACTGTTTTGATTGCAGAAGATTTTATGAACGGTAGAATTACATTACCCAATATAAATAAGGGATAAACAGGGTAGTTTATATTCTACCAGTGAGAAGTCCCACCTAGCGTTATTAATTAATGAGTTCACTTTTATACAAAGCAAGTGTTAAGTGGCCTGTTATGTTATTTGATTTGCACATTTCAATTGTATTTAATAGTGAAAGGATCAAATGTTTTCTCAACATTTGAAACGACAGCGGTATGTGTGTAAAGATATCCAAATTAATATTTAAACATGCTAGGACACCAACAAAGACACTTGGACATTTCCATGACGTTCAGAACAACAGGTAGGCCAGAAGATTTTCAAATGCAGTAAGTAATTGCAGGGTAGCTGTAAGTCTTAAAGAGTGTGGTTAACGGGATGCGAACTCTCTTTCAGACCACTAGTACAGTTGGTTGAATGCCTGAAGAGGATAGACCATTTTGGACAACTCCATAAAACAATCGTTATTTGACAATTTGGGCGGGCCTCACCTTCCCAACTGAATCGGCAGTTTAAAGCAGCGACTAGACAACAAATCAGCATGCAAACTGTCAGAAACAAATTTCGTAAGGATTGATCTTTGTCAGAGGATCAGTGGCACGAAAAACCCATCTTCAGTAGAGTCAAGAGCATGAATATTGATCAAACGATATCTGAGGGGACATTACTCATCGATACAAAACAGCCCATCTTCAGTAGCGTCAAGAGCATAGAAGATTGATACAAACGATAGTCGTAGACGGGTACATTAGTACATACGGTACAAAACAGACCCATCTTCGAGTAGGGTCAA